>NC_091742.1:102085933-102093433 GCF_043380555.1 Nothobranchius furzeri | reverse complement strand
CGAAACGCCGGCTTTCAGCCACTCCCGCTGCTGCTTCCGTCTGCTCTCGTCTGTTTCCCAGGTGAGGCGCTGCTCAACTCGAACACGGCCATTCTCTGCGCCTCCCATCTTCTTTAAACCGCCAAGAATCATTCCACCTATGCACACGCTTCTCTGCTTCATACCGTGTCGAACTGTCTCGCTTCTCCTCACCAGTTTTAAAGCGTTTTGCCGGAGATTTCATCAAGAAATCCCATCCCTGTGGTGGCGCGATCTTCCTGCGTGCTTGTGTGTTTCTAGCGTGGTTCCACTTCGTCTTTAATAGTGAACTTATAGTTCACGTGACTAGAACTAGAATCATGCAGTACGTGCACGAATCGTACAAGTGCAGTACGTGGCTAGAGGCGCGCAGGTTCACGCGCACGAAACGAAAACGGCGGCTTCCTACAGGGCGGGGCCATGATGTAGGTGAAAGCCGGTGTGTAAATGACAAATAAGGCTTGGGCGCCACCCGGGCGGTAAGTCGTCAAGTATTTACCGCCTGACGAGAAAATTTAGCGCCATTGGCGCTCGGGCGCTTTAACGGTCCACCCCTGGATCTCCTTTCAGAGAAAACTAGAACAGGTCAGATGCACCTAATAAATAAAATCACTAACATAAACTCAGGAGTCTTTCTTTGCTTCACTGTTCTGGTGCTGAGAACATCACTCATGCAGATCAAAGATACACAGATGAATGCACCTCTTATTTATTATTTGGACATTAGTGGGTGTGGTTTACATCAATACATTATTTTAAATCTGAAACTGATAAGGATTGATCAGAAGTTGCTTTGTGTATTGTTTATTAGGAAACTACAGAGCAGCCTCAGAACTGAGATGAAATATGTTTGATCACAATAGTGAAGGAACTGTTACAGAACCAGCTGTTCAGTAAACTCAGAACATGAATGTTTAAGTGCATGGATTAGTACATCTGAACTCGTGCAGTAGGAACTAGGACATATGAAATACTGGAACATTTTATTTTAGTTTGATTCAACTGATTTTTTCAGAGAGCCGTGTCTTGACCTGAAGAGAACCTAGGGAGTACCGAAGAAACGTGAGCAGCAGTGAAGCAAGCACAGAGAGATCCGTCACTGTGTGTGTGTGTGTGTGGGGGGGGGGGGGGGGGGGGGGGGTGCGCTCCATGTGACTGGCCAATCACAGAGCGGGAAGGCAGTCAGTTACCCAATGAGGATTTTCCTTCAGCACAATATTTACGAGTTTTACTCGTGTCATGCTCGTATAGGGATGAGTACCGAATTCGGTACTTTTTAAGGTACCGACCGAATTCCATAGTACCGACCGAACACCGATTCACGTCATTTCAAACGGTGCCTCGCTTCGGTACTGCAAGACAGTTGCGCATGCGCAAGAGCGTTATGTCGTCGGTCCCTGGGAGCGAGTTGTAAACAGAGCAGCATGGTAGAGAGAACGCACGCTAAAGCTTGGGTCCACTTCACTAAATGTGATGGGTAACTGGGTGATGATGAAACCAGCGACAACGATCTAAGTGAGACATCCTCATCTTAATCTGCTCCGGTAGGTAAATAAAATGTTTAAGATAACGTTACCTTGATTTGTTAGCTTCCGTTTCGCTAATGTGCGTTCGCTTTCTCCTCGGAACTCCGAATTTCCGACTAGAAGAACATGGACGCGCTCTAAAGTTTGGCTTCACTTTACTAAACGCGACGGGTGATTGGGTGAAGATGAAACCAGCGACAACGATCTAAGTGTGAGGCATCATCGTTTTAATCTGCTCCAGCAGCTAAATAAACTGTTAAAGATAATGTTAGCTTGATATGTTAGCTTCCATTGCCACCGTTGTTATCAGCTAATGGTGCGTTCGCTTTCTCCTCGGAAATTCTAACTTCCCAGTAGGAAAAATCAAATGAAAAAAGACTGTAAAAGGAATGAAGATACACAGTAAATTTAGTTCACAGTAAAGATGTTTGCTTCAGTTTAATTAGCAGCTTATAAAACTACAAGGACCGATGTTAAAATACAAACTTGTATGTTATTTATCGTGATATTTATCAAATATGGTTATATATTGAGAAAAATATATATTTAATTATAAAAGAGAATTAAAATAAACACTCAAAAGTATCGAAAATTGGTACCGTTAAGTACCGGTATCGACTCCTAGGTACCGGGAATTAGTACCGGATCGATTCAAATGTCAAAGGTACCCATCCCTATGCTCGTATTCGTCAAAAATGCTTTATTAGTACCGGATACTCGTCTGAAATGAGTACCCGGCTCATCCCTAGCTGTAACCACCCTGCCCTGCCTCCTCCTCCTTGCTGCCTGCCGGCTGTGATCACAAGCAACAACAGAGTAGTTCCCGCTGCTTCTTCAGGAAACGGCTAAAAAAAATCAATAAAAGTTGGGATCTTGTAGGTGTGGCACCTTGATTTCAGAGCATATGTAAGGGAAACACTGCTACTGGACAACACGCACACACACCACTCTGGGGTAACCATCTAACCGGCGTTATTTCCAAAACACCCCAAAACATCCCAAAACACCAGAAAACATCCCAAAACACCCCAAAACACCCGGAAACACCCAAAACACCCCCAAAACATCCAGAAAACACCCAGAAAACACCAAAAAACATCCCAAACACCAGAAAACATACAGAAAACACCCAGAAAACACCCAAAACACCAGAAAACAATACCAGAAAACACCAAAAACATCCCAAAACACCAGAAAACACCCAGAAAACACCCAAAAACATCCCAAACATCCAGAAAACACCCAGAAAACACCCAAAAACATCCCAAAACACCAGAAAACATACAGAAAACACCCAGAAAACACCAAAAACATCCCAAAACACCAAAAACATACAGAAAACACCCAGAAAACACCCAAAACACCCCAAAACACCAGAAAACATACAGAAAACACCCTGAAAACACCCAAAACATCCCAAAACACCAGAAACATCCCAAAAACACAGAAAACATCCAGAAAACATCCCAAAACACCAGAAAACATCCCAAAAACACCAGAAAACATCCCAAAACAACCCAGAAAACACCCAAAACATCCAAAACACCAGAAAACACCCAGAAAAACCCAAAACATCCCAAAACACCAGAAAACATCCCAAAACACCCAAAACATCCCAAAACACCCAGAAAACACCCAAAAACATCCCAAAACACAATCTTATGTTTCAGAATGGCTGTCTCTGCAGACCTGCAGAGCTGGGGGGAGGGGCTGATGGTCCCAGAAAGATGTCCATAGAGAGGCGCCCAGGTGGATGGGTCACTAATTGTCTCGTGGTCTTGTTTCCAGGTCCGGGTCAGCCGCTGACACTCAGGCCATCGCTGAGGTGGTCTCCTACCAGCTTGGCTTCCACAGGTAACTGTAGACTACTAGATAGCTCAGGTGGGTGGCTCCTCCCACTGAGGCACCATAACAGGATGTTCTACCCCCCCAGCATCGAGCTGGACGAGCCCCCCCTGGTGGAAACGGCTGCTAACCTGTTCAGAGCTAGCTGCTATCGCTACCGAGAGGAGCTGATGGCTGGGATCCTGGTGGCAGGGTGGGACAGACGGAAGGGAGGACAGGTAGGGGACACCTGGACACCACCTGTAATCTGTTGGATGTGCTGTCCACCATGGTTAACCTGTTTCCTCACCTGTCCCAGGTGTACTGTGTCCCTATTGGAGGATGCTGGTGCGGCAGCCTGTGGCGGTGGGGGGAAGTGGAAGCTCCTACATCTATGGCTTCATGGATTCAAACTACAAACCAGCTCTGAGTAAGGAAGAGTGTCTGGAGCTCACAGCCTCAGGTAAGCTGCTGCAGCAGGCATGCTGGGAGCTGCTGTTCACCTGTGTGACTGACTGACTACCTGTGTGCAGCTCTGGCTCTGGCCATGGAGAGGGACGGCTCCAGCGGCGGCGTCATCAGGCTGGCCACCATCTCTGAGGCGGGGGTGGAGCGCCGTGTCATCCTGGGAACCAGCTCCCCAAGTTCTCCACCCACTGAGGAGCTCGTCCGTCTGTTTGTGTCTGGTGTGTTAATAAAGCTTTACAAGCCTCCTGGTGTGTCTGGGTTCTTCAGCTAGAGGTCAGAGGTCATCCGGGTGTGTTAGTGCTCAGGGGTCTCGGGGCAGCTGTGGCTACCATGTAGCTCATCACCACCGGTAGTGGAAAGAGCTCCACTCTGGGAAGACCTGTGGTCCTTAAACTGGTTCTGATCCAGTTTAGACTGGTTAGTGGTCTGGTTCAGACCGGCTGGAGGTCTCTCCTCTGGGATCTACAGAAACACACCTGCTCCTGTCGTTTCTCACCTGTACTGCATCTGAACAGTGGCGACTACAGGAGGACACCTGACGTGTGTGTGTGTGTGTGTGTGTGTGTGTGTGTGTGTGTGTGTGTGTGTGTGTGTGTGTGACCAGAGCGAGCTGAGCTCCAGCAGCATCTGAGATCAGAAGTCTTCCTCTGACACCTGAGATCTCCATGACAACCACAGGTATATCAGTGCTGTTGCCATGGCGACTCGGTCAGAAACAAGTTCACCTTAGCGTGCGTGCTCAGACTGATTCTACTTAGTTTATGGTCAGTCCTCACGTCGGTACAAAATCATGTTTGTACACAACAGTAGTGATGTCATCGTGATGACACAACCACAGTAAAGGGAAGTGATCACCTAGTTACATCGTCGTAGTTACCTTCTTATTGCACGTTTATTTGTATGGAGGCCAGATGAGTGACGTAAAAGGGCGTTTTTCAGACCCGTTTCTCTTATTTTGGTAAAACACGGATGCGTCTGAAGGTTCTCAGTCGTCCAGGTCATTGTAGTCTAATGAGCTCTGAAAGAAAAGCGTCTGGACTTCTTAGCGTTAGCTAAAACGCTGTATTGATGAGATGAATTAAATATACTTCATCAGAGTTTGGACCATTCAACCTGAACACAGTCACATGTTTACTTACAGAAGCACAAACGCGTGTGAGGTAGGACTGCACCAGAACTGAAACAGAAAGGTGCTCCGTGCTCTCCCTCCGTCTGACTAAACCAACACGTTTTACGAGAACCCGACGGTCGTTTTAACTGGGTGATGCGTGTGCATGGCTTCATAGATATTTAATAGGAAATAACGTATCTGTAAGGTCGGAACAGCCATGCCACGGCCCTCTGCTTCGATAGGCCATCCATGTTTGGGTAAAGGTCACACGGCTCTAATAAACCTGGTGGGGCACTTCCTGTCCACCAGATCGACCCCCCCCCCCCCCGGCTGAAGAACATTTGTGAGTCAGATTTGTTCCTCCAGTTCTAAAAGCTGTGCTCATGAATAAATACTCTGTGGAATCGAACCCACAACCATCAAATTCTCCCGACAGTCTACATTCCTACTGCGTAGCCCCGCCCCGCCCAGACTGACACGTCTTTCAGCCAATCTTGAGTTGCTAAACAGGGGCGTGGTTTCCTGGTGGGCGGAGCCTAAAACTTCCAGCTTTTGTCCGAACTTTTCTGGATGTTCCAGCAGGAAAACATCTGGGAGAAGCGGGAGCCCCAGCGGGACTTCGTCTCCGGTTCCGTTCGCCTCCTCTCTCCCGAAGCTGCAGCGGGCCGACCGAACCGTTTCCGCCCGCCAGGCCGAACTGGGAGCTGGTGTCTGGGTGTCGGGGACAGCCTCACCCCGCTGCTGTCCGGGAGACAAAGGGGGAGCGGGACTACGGATCGGCTTCAACCCGCTTTCTGAGCTGCAATGAGGCCCGCGCGACCGACCCAGAGCGAGCCCAGCTGACGTCACTGATCGGGACTGGGAGAGATGGAGGTCGGGGGTCCCTACCGGACCCAGGTGGCCCTGGGCCGGGCCTCTCCTGGCGGGATGCCCCTGCTGCTGCTGCCGCTGCTGCTGAGCCTCTACCGGGCCGAGGAGGGTGAGTCCGGACCGGTACCGGTACCGAGCTGGTGCTGCTCTGATCAATACGTCATACAGCCAGGGCAGATGACAAAAAGACTCCTTCCTGGTTCTCAGGAGGTGGGTTTGGGTTCAGGTAATCGTTAATGAGCCACTTCCGGTCCGGTGTTTTCACCTGGACCAGGTGAGGTCATTAATGGGTCAGTCAGCTGTTTTCAGGTGGAATAATGAACAGGATCAGATCTGTGAGGATCACCTTTGATCTGTTCATGCTGCATGTCCGCTCTGGGTCAGATCCGTAGGGCTCTACAGCAGAACCCTGAGGAACTCCAGATTTCTCAGATACAAAGGAACACACAGATTTCCTTCTGGTGCAACAAGAACCCTGATGGTTCTGGTACCAGCAGTTCTGTCAGGTCCCAGAACCGCTGGAGGAGTGAGGGATGAGTTCAGGCTGAAAGGAATGAGAGACGCTGCCAGATCAGAGTTTATAGAGAGCAGGTCTAGGCACAGACCTCACACACACACTCACACACACTCTGAGGTTTGTGTAAACAGCCCTCTGCTGTTGCCGTAGCGATGTCCTCATCCTCATTATCTCAGGCTGGGCTCATCATGTGATCTGTACTCACTCGTTAACTGGCCATCCCTCCATTCCTGCAGGATGTTACATCGGTCAGGGTTAGGGTTACCTTAACCCGTCATATCTTCTCTCATCATCATCACTTCCAACAACCAGCACCATTCACGTTCCAGTATCTTCATCTCTACGGTTACTCCCAAAGCTCGCACCTCCTGTGGCCGCTCCTCATTCCAGTTTGCTGCTTCCATCGACTGGGATGAGCTGCAGAACCACTGGAGCTCACCGCCTACATCCCATTATCTACCTGCAATAGTTCATGGTGATCAATAGTTAGTGATCAGTGTTGGTGCTTGTGGGTATGACAGACTGCTTAGTGTGTTCTGACTGCTCGTACGTGTTATATATGAGAACTCGGTCTTCATGTCTGACTGTTTACCTGCTTTATCTCATCTGGTGTTCTCTGGTGTGAAGCTAACTGTGCTGCTGCCTCTGGGCCAGATCCTCGTTAGAGATGAGGGTCGCTCCTAACCCTAACCCCTCACCTGGGTAAATAACATAACATATAAATCCAGACACATCTACCGTAAATCCTCTAATATTAGCTTGTATCTAATTAACTGCCGGGTATCATATTTTGGCCGGTGTCGGAGTCGGCGGAGGTGAATAATGGCCGGTCTCTTATTGAGGCCGGGTGGAATATGGTAACAAGCAAGTACGGGGGGCGGTTGTGTCATCGTCTCACTTTTGATTTGCCAGTGATAGACCGCGAGGGTAACTTTAACCGTACGGAGACGAAGAGGAGGCGAAAATTTGATATCAAGTTCAAAGAGAACGTGCTGATTATGCTGCAGAACACTCTGGGGAGCTGTAGCAGGGGTTGTATGAACTAGTCACTAGTCGACTTCACCGCTCTATAGTGACTTGTTATGCCTGTCGTCGACTAGTCGCTGTCACGTGATAATGACCGGCAAGATGCAGTCCTCGGAAAAGACAGCAGCCTGCTGTCAGCA
>NC_091742.1:102070933-102075933 GCF_043380555.1 Nothobranchius furzeri | reverse complement strand
GCTCTTGTTGTGATTTGGTGATAGGGAGCCTAAGCCACGCCCACCTACTTCCGGACCACGGGTCCCCGGAAGAACGAGAAAATGAATGCAGGTCAACGGGGCTAAAAACGCTATTTTCTAACCCGCTTGTTTTGTTCCATAGATTTCACACATGATGACCGTCAAGTTTAAAGACACACTTTGATTCCAAGAACGCGTTTATTTTCTAACAGGGAGCACGATATTTTAGGTGTTGTGTGAAAATAAGTCCAGGACTACAAACGCGCTTCACCAAAGTGACGTTGTCGAACCAGACACGGAGAAAACTGAGGGAAAAGGCTGTAAGGTCAGCAAACTTCCCAGAGGAGGAAAAAACCACCATAAATCTGGTCATGTGGTGAGTAGCAGCTACGCTGGGGGGGAGGAGCTTATGTGGTGATGTCACAAATGCGATGTGCCGATTTCTGGTGTGTAGTCAAGCTAATTCTGAACTTTTACAAGATGATAAATCTGAACGTGCGTGAGTGGCGTGGTCGAAACACCATCATTACTTTTCATATAAATAGCAGTACAGCATGTGTGATCCAGGGCGTGAGGCAGCGCGGTTAGAAAATAGCTTTTAGCCGCGGTCAGGGACCCGTGAGCCGACCGGGAAGGGAGGAGCCTACGGCTCCCCTGTAGAAATAAACTTCAGTTGAATTGGTCAGTTGGGCGACGGTGGTACAGGAGTTAAGTGCTTGCCCTGTAATCAGAAGGTTGCAGGTTCGAGCCCCAGTCCGTCAGTAGCTGCCATTGTGTCCTTGAGCAAGGCACTTAACCCATCTTACCTGCTGGTGGTGGTCGGAGGGACCAGTGGTGCTTGTGTTGACTTCTGTCAGTGCACCCCAGGGCAACTGTGGCTACATAGTAGCTCATCACCACCAGGGTGTGAATGTGTGAATGACTGATTATGTTGTAAAGCGCCTTGGGGGGTTCCAGGATTCTAGAAGGTGCTATATCAAATACAGGCCATTTAACATTTTAGCTGTAGAGAAGATGTTCCTACATTTAATCAGAAACCATAAAATATGAAATATCACCTTCATGGATTTTTGGGTAATTTTAACCAGAAGATTGGAACTTTTTACTGCAGGGATTATGTAACACGTCGTATTCACTCAGAGACAACAGAAGAGAGTCAGGTTTAAACGTTTAAAGATTTATTACTAAACAAATTAAAACTGGACTAACTTTAACACTAAATGTCGGTGTAACTAAGGTGAATTGAGATGGAGAATGGTGTAGTGTGGAATGTTGTTCAGAACCAGCAAATCCGGAGAAACGATTAGTTCTGGTTCTAGTTCTAGTTTTAGGCTTCCGGTCGGCAACAAGATGGCGCCTGTGCTTGGCTTAGCCGCAGTCACCGGCCACTTTTTCAAACTTTTCTCCACTAACCTCCTCTTTTCCACCTTGATCCTCTTCAGTAGTGTCCCCGCTACCATCTCCTATGATCGCCAGACTCTTTTGTCCCTCCGTTCGTTCACGATCGCCCAACATGCACCGAGGACGTACCATCCTGTTTGTTTATCTGAGTGGCGCACTGGCCTGGAGTCAAACGACGATTCCAACCAGGGCGCCTCCAGCGATGTTTGTCCGGTCCCGGGAAAACGTCGGAGGAAAAGAGGTAAACGAGCAGGAATCCAGGTGAGAATAAGACTTCTCTTAAAGCGTGGTTTATCTGGTAAACATCGGCACGATCTTCTAGCTTCTCTTCCTTTGTTTGGTGACCTGAGCACCACTTCCGCATTCCCGCCAGGCCACGTTGCGACGCGGTCTCTCCGTCCAAGTTTTTTAAGGTTGGTTTACCCTCATTCCTCAGTGGTTTCTCCTCCTGTTCCCTCCATAAGTGGTTTTTATAAACACCGTGGATCTAACCCTGCTAATTTACGTCCACTAACTCCAGCTGGTTCTGTAGTTTCTGATTCCTCCACCTCACTCAGCATGGCTCTATTAAACACCTGCTCTGTTAACAATAAGTCCTTCCTGCTCAATGATCTAATTCTGTCTAAAAACCTGGATTTTCTGTTTCTGACTGAAGTTTGGCAGCAAACATCTGATTATTCTGCTCTGATTGAACTCTGCCCGAGTGGTTATTCTTTTCTTAGCCAGCCCCGGGGTTCTGGTCATGGTGGAGGCCTAGCTGTTGTTTTCAGAGACCATCTTCCATGTAGCTCTACAACCTCTGGTCACTTTGCTTCCTTTGAACTGCAGCTGATTAAAGTCGGGCGTAAGGACCCGTTCTACTGTGCTGTGGTCTATCGTCCACCTGGTCCAAACAGTTCTTTCCTTCAGGAGTTTAGTGACTTTCTATCCTCCACTGTGAAGCTGTCCAGACTGGTGATTGTTGGTGACTTTAACATCCACGTTGATGATCCCTCCGATCTCTTTGCCATGAATTTCTCCAGCCTTATGGACTCCTTCAGCTTTACCCAGCATGTTTCTGGCCCCACACACACCAGGGGGCACACTCTAGACCTTGTTTCTACCCTGAGTCTAAATGCTGACAGTGTTTGTCCTGAGGACGTTTATATTTCAGATCACCATTGCATTTTCTTTAACTTGTCAGTTTCTGCGTCCCCACCTCCTGCTCGCCGTATGGTTAGTTCTCGTTTTCTTAATGAGAGCACAGCTAGCTAATGTTCTGCTGCTTTTGATCCACCCTGTTCTTCTGATAACGACCCAGATTCCTTAACTTCTCAGTTTAACGAGCACTGCCTCTCCATCCTGGACAACATCTGTCCTGTCAGAACCAGATCAGTTCCTGCAGTGAACCCTACTCCCTGGTTTAATGACAGCCTTCGCAGCCTGAAGCACCAATGCAGAAAAATTGAGCATTTGTGGAAGAAAACCCATCTCCACGTCCATCTGCTGCACCTAAAGGATCTTCTGACATCCTTTAACTCTGCAGTCAGAGACGCTAGGGTTTCCTATTTCTCCAACATGGTGTCCCAGAGCAAAGGGAACCCCAAGGTGCTGTTTAACACCATCAGCAGCATCGTCTCTCCTGCCTCTCCTACAGCCTCCATCCACTCTGTTGCAGACTGTGAGAACTTTCTGTCTTTCTTTGTGGACAAAGTCAATAAGGTTAGATCTAGCATCTCTCCTTCAGCCTTATCGCCGCCTCTCCCGACTCCAACCAGGCCCATCATCCTAGATAGCTTTGCTCCTGTTTCTTTGCCTGAGTTAACCAAACTAGTTAACTCTATGAAGACCTCTGCATGCCCCCTCCACATCTTACCCTCAGCTTTGTTTAAAAGTGCTTTTCAGTCCATCGGTCCCAGCGTGCTCTCTATAATTAATGCTTCTCTGGTCTCTGGTCAGGTCCCTGCTTACTTTAAGAACGCTGTAATCCACCCGCTTCTTAAAAAACCGAGTCTGGACCCCTCTCTCCATAGCAGCTTCAGACCCATCTCTAAACTTCCGTTCATCTCCAAGATCTTGGAAAAGGTTGTGGCTAAACAACTCACAGCTGCTCTTGATGAACATAACATCTATGATAGCTTCCAGTCAGGTTTTCGTAGAGCTCATTCTACTGAAACAGCTCTTCTTAGGGTCTCTAATGACCTTCTGACTCACAGTGATGCAGGGGACGGTTCTGTTCTGGTCCTGCTGGACCTGACTGCAGCCTTTGACACTGTTGACCATCACCTGCTACTGGAGAGGCTGAGAGACTGGGTAGGCCTATCAGGATCTGCTCTGGAGTGGTTCTCCTCTTATCTCTCTGAGCGCTCCTTTTCTGTGGCCGTCTCCAAGTTTAGGTCCTCCACCACCTCTCTTACCCATGGTGTCCCACAAGGTTCTGTGCTGGGGCCTCTGCTCTTCCTCCTCTATCTGCTTCCTCTTCAGCACATCCTGAGCTCCTTCAAAGGAATCTCCTACCATCTTTATGCAGATGACATCCAACTGTACATCTCCTTTAAGCCCCATGAGATGTCTAAGCTGCAGCTGTTACACACCTGCTTAGACTCTATCAAAACCTGGATGGTGGGAGCTTTCTTCAGCTGAATGAAGATAAGACTGAGATCCTCATCTGTGCCCCAGACAAGCTGGTTCCCAAAGTCAGAGACTCTCTTGGTCAGCTTGCTTCCCACACCAAACCTTCTGTCAGGAATCTTGGCGTGACCTTTGACCCAGCTCTCACCCTGGATTCTCATGTCAGTTCTCTTGTTGGCTCTTCCTTCTTCCATCTCAGGAACGTTGCTAAGCTGAGTCCCATTCTGTCCCGCTCTGAACTTGAGACAGTTCTCCACACCTTCATCTCCTCACGCTTAGACTACTGTAACTCTCTTTTCACGTGTCTGAGCAGAACCTCCCTGAACCGTCTACAGGTGGTTCAGAACGCCTGTGCTCGGCTTCTGACCAAGTCCTCCAAACACACCCACATCACCCCGCTTCTCCTCCAGCTTCACTGGCTGCCAGTCACCTTCAGGGTTCATTTCAAGATCCTGGTTCTGGTCTATAGGGCCTTACATGGACAAGCACCATCTTACATTGGTGATCTTCTTAGTCCCTACACCCCCAGCAGGTCCCTGAGGTCCAGTGATCAAAGCCTACTGGTTGTGCAGCACCAGGCTAAAGGTCAAAGGTGACAGATCATCTGCTGCTGTGGCCCCCAGACTCTGGACCTCTCTCCCCCTGAGCCTGAGATCAGTGGACTCAGTGGTCTCCTTTAAAAAGCAGCTGAAGACTCACTTGTTCAAGCTGGCTTTTGTATGACCTTCTTCACCTCTCTCTCTTTATCCTGCTCTCCCCACCTATTCCACCTTCCTCAGGATCCACTGGTTTCCCTCTTTCCTGTTCACTCTCTCTCTTTCTTTACATTTTAAATCACAATTGTCTATTTTTGCTCAGTTTAAATATATTTTTAAACATTTTCTAAATGCTTTTTTATATTTTTACTTTTGTTGTTTTTGTGAAGCTCCTCGTGATTTTTATCTTGAGAGGCGCTTTAGAAATGATATGTTTTTCTTCTTCTTCTGTTG
>NC_091742.1:101973433-102065933 GCF_043380555.1 Nothobranchius furzeri | reverse complement strand
ACACACACACACACACACACACACACACACACACACACACACACACACACACACAGGACGTGTAGAGTCTGGAGCCTCTCCTTTTCAAACATGCAGGAGCAAAGATGAGAACAGAGACATGACCTGCCTGACAGTCCATGCTCAGGGAGAAGACCAGAGACAGGGTCTTCAGTAGCTTCACAATCAGACTCTGACCTATGACCTCTGACCCCTCCAGGGCCTCCCTCAGCTCCTCGCCTCCCTGTGAGTCAGCTGAACGACACCACCGTAACTCTGGAGTGGAGCGAGCCTCAAGAGAGGGGAGGACGAGGAGACCTGACCTACACGGTTCTGTGTTCCAACTGTGGTCCCACTGGAACCAGCAAGGTATCCTCGTTAGACCAGCCAACCCTACAGGACCCTCTGATCAATCTTTCAACCCAGAACCAGTCAGACTGGGAATCAGTAGACTTAAGCCTAACCAGCAGAGAACCAGTCAGACTGGGAACCAGTCAGACATGTGACCAGTCAGACTGGGAACCAGTCAGACATGTGACAGTGATGGAAATCATCTCAGAGGCATAAATCTGTGGTGTGTGTACGTAACCAAGTACAGGTGGGCCGTTTCTATGGATACGCCTTCATAAAATGGAACGGTTGGTGATATTAACTTCCTGTTTGTGGCACATTAGTATACGTGAGGGGGCAAACTTTTCAACATGGGTGGTGACCACGGTGGCCATTTTGAAGTCGGCCATCTTGGATCCAACTTTTGTTTTTTCAAGAGAGAGAGTAGCCTGGCCTGCCAGACTCGTCCTCTGTTTAATTCTGCACAGAGAGAGAGTCTGGTAACTCACGGGCAGAGGCACTTGAGGGGCGCAACTAGGCAGCTCAAAATAGCCAATCAGAAAAAGGATGTTAATCCCGACTGTATCGCATGGCGTTGTAGTTTTCTAGCTGTAGTAAGAAACAGCGTCTGGCAATGGCGCAAATATCTTTTTTTTTTTAGAAGAAATGCATTTAGCGCGTCTACTTGTGGTTTTAAAGACATCTGAGTCATTTAGACCAGCGGAAAGAGCCGCAGCGAACTCTGCCGCTGTCTTTGCTGTTTATGAGAACGTGAGCATCACTGTGTGTGACGTCCGTGGCGCTGTAGTTTTTTAGCTGTAATCAACAATGGAGTCTGGCGACAGCGCCAGCGTCTTTAGAAGAAAGGCTTTTAGTGCTTCTACTTGTTGTGTCCAAGTCATTTAGACCAGAGGAAAGAGCCGCAGCGAACTCCGCTTCAGTCGCCATGTTCGACAAACTCGGCGTTGTGGTGTGTGACGTACGATACTCAGCGCTGATTGGCTCAGTTAGACATCTCACGGGGAGGGGCTATTTGAATAGGAGAGTCACCAGACTCGTCCTCTGTGCAGAAGTAAACAGAGGACAAGTCTGGCGGGCCAGGTCATGTGACACATCAAACTTATTGGTAATTTCACAAGAAAAACAACGGTGTGCTTGGTTTGAACGTAACTTTATTCTTTCATGAGTTATTTACAAGTTTCTGGCCATGTCTAAAATGTGTTCAGTGTGCTGCCCGTTGTGTTGGATTGTCAATGCAGCCCTCTTCTCCCGCTCTTCACACCGACAGCAACACCGCAGGAGAAAGGCCAGCACAGGCTTCCAGTATCCGTAGTTTCAGGTGCTGCACTTCTAGTATCTTCTCACCATAGACAACTGCCTTCAGATGACCCCAAAGATAAAAGTCTAAGGGGGTCAGATCGGGAGACCTTGGGCATTCAACTGGCCCACGACGACCAATCCACTGTCCAGGAAACTGTTCATCTAGGAATGCTGGGACTGACACCCATAATGTGGTGGTGCGCCATCTTGCTGGACAAACTCAGGGAACGTGCCAGCTTCAGTGCATAAAGAGGGAAACACGTCATCATGTAACTATTTCCAATATCCAGTGGCCGTGAGGTTTCCATTAATGAAGAATGGCCCCACTGTCTTTGGACCTCATGTACCTCACCATACCATCACTTTTTGTTCCAACAGCCTTGGAGGGATCCATCCAATGTGGGTTAGTGTCAGACCAGTAGCGCTGGTTTTGTTTCTTAACTTCACCATTCTCATAAAAGTTAGCCTCATCACTGAACTAAATCTTCTGCGTGAACTGAGGGTCCTGTTCCATTTTTGTTTTGCCCCTATCTGCTACTTCTGCAGTGGCTGGAGTTTGTAAGGGTGCCATTTGTGAGTAGCTAATATCCGCCGAAGGGATGTTTGACTAATGCCACTCTCCAGTGACATGCGGCGAGTGCTACGCCTGGGGCTCTTGCTTAATGAAGCTAGGACAGCCACTGATGTTTCTTCATTAGTGACAGTTTTCATGGCTAATCCAACGCTGAACCAGTTTCACGAAACTTAGCAAGCACTTTGCTAACTGTAGCAAGGGAGATGGGTGGTCTTGTAGAGTGTCTTGCATTGAAATCTGCTGCAATGACCCGGTTACTGCGTTCACCAGATATCAACACACTTTCGATCCGCTCCTCACCACGTGTTAGCCTCCGACATGTCAATGGCTGTGGACAAAGAGAAACGTGTAAATAACTCATGAAAGAATAAAGTTACATTCAAACCAAGCACACCATATTTTTTCTTGTGAAATTAACAATAAGTTTTATGTGTCACATGACCCTCTACCTATTGTAAAAACAAAAGTAGGATCCAAGATGGCTGACTTCAAAATGGCCACCGTGGTCACCACCCATGTTGAAAAGTTTGCCCCCTCACGTATACTAATGTGCCACAAGCAGGATGTTAATATCACCAACCAATCCTTTTTACGAAGGCGTATCCATAGAAACGCGACCCCCCCCCCCTCCCCCAGTTTCAGCTTTAATCATTTTCATTTTGTACAAAATTGCTGATTTTAGAAGCTCTAATGTCAGGTTGACAGTGTCAAATGCAGCCGATAAGGTCCTTCTGACTCCGCCCCTTCCTCCCTGCTCCTCAGCGATTGGCCAGTTCCTGTTCTCAGTGTGATGACAGCGTTCTGTACCGACCAGCCCAGTTTGGGCTGACTCAGCGCCGTGTCAACATCTGGGGGCTCCGCCCACAAACCATGTACATGTTTACCATCCAATCACTGAATGGCATCTCAGCCGTCAGCCAATCAGAGCCAGCCTCCGTCAGGCTCAACGTGACTACCAGCAGAGACGGTAACAGACTACATTACCCAGAATGCTTCCAGTGGTTTTTGAGGTGTCCTAACTGGTACCGGCTCTGTGTAGTCCCTCCCCCAGTTTCAGGTGTGAGGAGAGCAGCAGCCTCAGAGACCAGTCTGTCCCTAGAGTGGACGGTCCCGCTCCTGCAGAACCAGTACCAGATCTTGGACTACGAGCTGCGCTACAGCCAGAGGGCGGCGGAGGAGGTGGGGCAGTGGCAGTACGTGGCCAGCAGGTCTTCTTCTGTGGTTCTGAGCGGGCTGCAGCGGGCCACTCCGTACCAGGTCCAGGTCCGAGCCCGTTCTCAGGTCGGGTACGGCCCGTTCAGCTCCACCAGGACCTTCAGCACGCTGCCCGACGGTACAGGCCAGAACCTGTGTGTGTGTGTGTGTGTGTGTGTGTGTGTGTATGTGTGTAATGTCAGTTTGTCTGTCCTGACAGGAATGTCTCCATCCCAGCTGGCCGTGACCTCTATCCTCGTCTCTATGGTGATACTGCTGTTGGTCGCCGCGGCGATTGTTGGAGTCATCTGTTATCGGTAAGGGGGGGGGGGGGGGGGGTGTTCAGGATGCTCCCTCCCTGATCTGCTGTTAGAACAATGGACCAAACTCACCTCAGGTTCACACACACTTTAATTTATGCAGCACTCACACACACACACACACACACACGCACACGTGTGTCTATACTGAGCAGACAAAGTTCTGCAGTTGCTTTACCACCTCCCTCCACCAGCAGGCGGCGCCGACGCAGAGGCGTGACGGACAGGACCGGACACTACCAGATGGGTCAGAGTGAGTCCTTAGCCAATCACAGACAAACAGGAAGTTTTGGAGTGTGCAGCTGACTGATGATGATGTTGTTGCTATAGCGATGAAGGTCTACATCGACCCGTTTACCTACGAAGACCCAAATGAGGCTGTGAGGGAGTTCGCCAAGGAGATCGACGCCTCCTTTGTTAAGATAGAGGAAGTGATTGGAGCAGGTAACCCACACCTGTCAGATCGTGTGTGTGTGTGTGTGTGTGTGTAGTGTCTGGCTTACTTTCACATGAATGACTTATTGGGGTAATAATTGCGCCACGCGTCACAGCACATCTGGATGAAACCATAACCTACCACAGCTAAGGGGCAGAAGCACACCTGTCGGGTTCAAGTAGCATGGGCACAGGGCATGAGTCATAACGCTGCTGCTGTCCGTTGTGCTGAAACAAATCAGCTTATCGGCGGCATGTCACGGGTAACCATGACACCCGAGACGGAGATCCAGGCACCTGGCTGTGGACCACGCAGCGGCGAGATTAGGAGCAGCAGAGCGATCGGCAAACATAAATAAATGAAAACATTTAAAAAAGTGATCAGGTTCAGCGATTGGTGCGCAGGGTTAGGGTCTATTTCACAACATTTAATGAAAACATTTCATTCAGTTAAGTCTGTTCTGATTGCATGTACCTATTGTATATGAGATCAGTCCTTTGTCTTTATGTCCAACGTTATCTCGTCTTTGGTGCAGAGCCAACTCTGTGTCTGCTGCCTCTTGGCCAGATCCTCCTCCTCAGTCCTCTCATCTGGTTAGATTAGGCTAAATGAACAGAGCCTAAAGGGTTTTAGACAGGTAATGTTGTTCGTATTAAACATCAGCCCACCTGTCGGCTAATCCCGCTGGAACGAGCCGCTCTTCTGTTTAAGGAGATAGTAACCCTAACCCTAACCTCTTTAATCATTATAATAATTATTATTATTATTATACCCAAAGCATAATAATCCATTTCTTGTAATCAAGATACCGTTATAATGAACCAAGTGATCATGCTGTAATGATTATATTAAACAGTGAAAACAATGACTTTATTAATTAGTATCTAATTATTATCATCGTGGCTTGAAGTGCCCTTCTTCAGGGACGGAACAGCAGATACTGGTGTTATGGTCTTGAGCAGACATCGTGGCTCCTTGGGTTTAATCTGTGGATTCAAAGTACTGTTTGACCCGGCTTGACCCAGCTGGGCAAATGTGACCTTTGGCACAAATCTGGGATCCTTCATGCCGTTACAAAATTAAATGTTGGTCTATCTTTTATAACTACAGGATCCTGGAATACTCTGTTTTTCCACAGAAAAACATATTTGTCCCGTCAACACAAGTTTAGACTAAATCCAAAGGAAATTCAAATTTCCCAGCTTCCACCGAGCATTCAAACACACCATGTAGGTACAAATCAGTCAGGTGAGAAAAGAGTCTCAAAAGGACTGTTGTACATGTAAACTCATCTGTGTGTAATGTAGTTTTGTCCGTGTGTACCAGGTGGTGTGTGTGTGTCTATTCAATGATTTGTTTGTGTAGGAGCTGAAGTTACACACACACACACACACACACACACACACACACACACACACACACACACACACACACACACACACATCTAGATACACACACACACACACACACACACACACACACACACACACACACACCTCTAGATACACACACACACACACACACACACACACACACACACACATCTAGATACACACGCACAGACCTTTTGAGACTTTTTTCTCCCCATGGGTGGTAAGAACAACCTACGCGACACGACTGTGTGTGTCCATAAGTGGAGTCAAACTTTGGAACCGACTGGGGCTACAGCTCAAGCATTGTCCACATATTTCTACATTTCAACTCAAGTACAAGGAGATGGTTCTGTTACACTGAAACAGCGAGAGCGCTGGTGTTTGACGGTTCTGGGTTCAAGTACAAGGAGATGGTTCTGTTACACTGAAACAGCGAGAGCGCTGGTGTTTGACGGTTCTGGGTTCAAGTACAAGGAGATGGTTCTGTTACACTGAAACAGCGAGAGCGCTGGTGTTTGACGGTTCTGGGTTCAAGTACAAGGAGATGGTTCTGTTACACTGAAACAGCGAGAGCGCTGGTGTTTGACGGTTCTGGGTTCAAGTACAAGGAGATGGTTCTGTTACACTGAAACAGCGAGAGCGCTGGTGTTTGACGGTTCTGGGTTCAAGTACAAGGAGATGGTTCTGTTACACTGAAACAGCGAGAGCGCTGGTGTTTGACGGTTCTGGGTTCAAGTACAAGGAGATGGTTCTGTTACACTGAAACAGCGAGAGCGCTGGTGTTTGACGGTTCTGGGTTCAAGTACAAGGAGATGGTTCTGTTACACTGAAACAGCGAGAGCGCTGGTGTTTGACGGTTCTGGGTTCAAGTACAAGGAGATGGTTCTGTTACACTGAAACAGCGAGAGCGCTGGTGTTTGACGGTTCTGGGTTTGACATGTTGTGTACAATGTCTCCAGGACTAATACTGATGTTGTCATTTTTTGTAATACATCGAAGTGTGTATAGGAGTATAAGTTGAATAGATTCTAGTGTTGATACGGTGTTGATTGAAGTGATATTGAGATAACTTTGGTGAATATAACATGGGGGTGGGATTAAATAAATTATTGTTCCTCCCACTCCTTTTCAGCAATGCCTGTGTGCATGATTGTTTCTTTTATGTAGTCCAGTTTTGTTTTGTCTGAATGATGTACGTGGTTGCTATGTATAATGTATACTGTATGTATATATGTTATATATTTTTTTAATTTTCTTTTTTATGTCTCAAAATAAACTTAATAATAAATAATCTGATTTTATATACCATAAATCCTCTAATAGAGGCCCGGGCCTGTATTTGACTCAAGCTCATCAAGCTCCAGGCCTTTATTGGAAGGAGGGCCAGCATTAGAGGCAGGCCTCTATTTCTATTTGAGCAAAATGAACTAATGGTTCGCTGGAGTTTTTGACAATTAAAATTGCGCCCACATTTTCAAAGTTAAACACATTTCTTTTAACAACGGTAGTTTCTGCTTCAGCCCTCTCCCCCCTCCCCCTGCTTCAGCCCTCTCCCCCCTCCCCCTGCTTTAGCCCTCCCCCCCCTCCCCCTGCGCAGCGGCAGCAAACTCACTGATGCGCCTGCAGCCTCTCGGAGTTCCTGCTGCTCTAAACATTAAAATAATTATTTCATTTTCTGTTCCTCACTTCTGATTACCTTCAGTGGTGTCTGTTTGTTGCAACCAGCAGGTACAAAAACTAACTTGTTTTTATTTGACTATTTTTCTGTCCTGTCTGTTTATTATCTTCCTGCATCTCCTCTCAGTCCTAAAGACAAACTGCTACCTGGGTTCATATATATTCACCTCATGAGTTACCTTTGAACTGCAGTTCTAAAAGATCTACCGACCGATAAATCAGCGGAGTGCTCGCTGCTTGCCGGCCACATCAGTGATCAGTGCATCACCGGATGACAAGTTGATGCACCCCGCTCCACAGCGAAACGCATCAGGCGCAAATAAAAGACAGAAAACATCAAAGGAAATGAACCGACATGAACGATCGCGTGTTAAATAATTTGGCAACACCTGATTGTTACTGTGGCCGTGCTCAGGAGGCAGATCCGACCGCAAAAACAGCGGAGTGCTCCCTGCTTGGCAGCCGCATCAGTGATCAGTGCGTCGGAGGACAAGGTGATGTGCCCCGCTCCACAGCAGCGAAACACATCAGGCGCAAATAAAAGACAGAAAACATCAAAGGAAATGAACCGACATGAACGATCGCGTGTCAGTACCTACTCACTGGCACAGCGCGTCGTCCCCCCCGTCCCCCCCCAGCGCAGGAGCTTCTCACCTGCTGATAGCATGCTGCTGTCTTTTCCGAGGGCTGCATCTTGCCGGTCATTATCACGTGACAGCGACTAGTCGACGACAGGCATAAAAAGTCACTATAATCTAATCTAATAGTAATCTGATCTAATCTAATCTAATAGTAATCTAATCTTATAGTAATCTACTTTTATAGTAATCTGATCTAATCTAATAGTAATCTAAGATAATCTAATAGTAATTAAATCTAATAGTAATCTAATCTAATAGTTATCTAATCTAATTTAATCTAATCTAATTTTATAGTAATCCAATCTAATAGTTATCTAATCTAATAGTAATCTAATCCAATAGTAATCCAATCTAACAGTACTCTAATCATATTTCATAGTAATCTAATCTAAAATTATTCTAATCTAATAGTAATCTAATCTAATCTAATGGTAATCTCATCTAATCTTTATCTAATCTAAAAGTGATCTAATCTAATAGTAATCTAATCTAACAGTAATCTAATCTGATCTAATCTAATAGCAGTTTAATCTAATCTAATAGTAATCTAATCTAATAGTAATCTAATCTTATCTAATAGTAATCTAACCTAATAGTAATCAAATCTAATAGTAATCTAATCTAATAGTAATCTAATCTTATCTAATAGTAATCTAATCTGATCTAATCTAATAGTAGTTTAATCTAATTTAATAGTAATCTAATCTGATCTAATCTAGTAGTAGTTCAACCTAATCTAATAGTACTCTCATCTAATCGTTATCTAATCTAAAAGTGATCTAATCTAATAGTAATCTAATATAATAGTAATCTAATCTACAGTAATCTAATAGTAATCTAATCTAATAGTAATCGAATCTAATAGTTATCTAATCTAATAGTGATCTAATCTAATCTAAAAGTAATCTAATCTGATCTAATCTAATAGTAGTTTAATCTAATCTAATAGTAATCTAATCTAATAGTAATCTAACCTAATAGTAATCGATCTAATCTTATCTAATGTAATCTAATCTAATAGTAATCTAATCTGATCTAATCTAATAGTAATTTAATCTAATCTAATAGTAATCTAACCTAATAGTAATCTAATCTAATAGTAATCGAATCTAATAGTAATCTCATCTAATTGTTATTTTATCTAAAAGTGATCTAATCTAATAGTAATCTAATATAATAGTAATCTAATATAATAGTAATCTAATATAATAGTAATCTAATTTACGGTAATCTAATAGTAATCTAATCTAATAGTAATCTAATCTAATAGTGATCTAATCTAATAGTAATCTAATCTAATAGTAATCTGATCTGATCTAATCTAATAGTAGTTTAATCTAATAGTAATCCTATCTAATAGTAATCTAATCTTATCTAATAGTAATCTAACCTAATAGTAATTGAATCTAATAGTAATCAAATCTAATAGTAATCTATTGTAATAGTAATCAAATCTGATCTAATCTAATAGTAGTTTAATCTTATTTGATAGTAATCTAATCTGAACTAATCTAATAGTCATTTAATCTGATCTAATAGTAATCTAATCTAATAGTAATCTAATCTGATCTAATCTAGTAGTAGTTCAATCTAATCTAATAGTAATCTAATCTAATAGTAATCTGATCTAATCTAATAGTGATCTAAGATAATCTAATAGTAATCAAATCTAATAGTAATCCAATCTCATAGTTATCTAATCTAATTTAATCTAATAGTTATCTAATCTAATCCAATAGTTATCCAATCTAACAGTAATCTAATCATATTTTATAGTAATCTAATCTAATATTATTCTAATCTAATAGTAATCTAATCTAATCTAATAGTTATCTAATCTAATAGTAATCTAATCTGATCTAATAGTAATCTAATCTAATAGTAATCTCATCTAATCCAATAGTTATCTAATCTAATAGTTATCTAATCTAATAGTAATCTAATAGTAATCTAATCTAATAGTAATCTAATCTAATCTAATAGTTATTTTATCTAATCTAATAGTTATCTAATCTAATCTAAAAGTAATCTAATCTGGTAGTAATCTGATCTAATAGTAATCCAATCTAATAGTTATCTAATCTAATCAAATAGTGATCTAATCCAATGGTAATCCAATCTAACAGTAATCTAATCATATTTTATAGTAATCTAATCTAATATTATGCTAATCTAATAGTAATTTAATCTAATAGTAATCCAATCTAATAGTTATCTAATCTAATAATCTAATCTAATAGTAATCTAATCTGATCTAATCTAATAGTATTTTTATCTAATCTAATAGTAATATAATCTAATAGTAATCTAATCTTATCTAATAGTAATCCAACCTAATAGTAATCAAATCTAATAGTAATCTAATCTAATAGTAATTTAATCTGATCTAATCTAATAGTAGTTTAATCTAATCTAATAGAAATCTAATCTAATATTAATCTAATCTTATGTAATCGTTATCCTACCTAATAGTAATTGAATCTAATAGTAATCTAATCTGATCTAATCTAATAGTAGTGTAATCTAATTTAATAGTAATCTAATCTTATCTAATCTAATAGTAATTTAATCTGATCTAATAGTAATCCAATGTAATAGTAATCTAATCTGATCTAATCTAATAGTAGTTCAATCTAATCTAATAGTAATCTCATCTAATCTAATAGTGATCTAAGATAATCTAATAGTAATCAAATCTAATAGTCATCTAATCTAATTGTAATCCAATCTAACAGTAATCTAATCATATTTTATAGTAATCTAATCTAATATTTTTCTAATCTAATAGTAATCTGATCTAATCTAATAGTTATCTAATCTAAAATTTATCTAATCTAATCTATTAGTAATCTAATCTAATAGTAATTTAATCTAATCTAATAGTAATCTAATAGTAATATAATCTAATAGTAATCTCATCTAATCTAATAGTTATCTAATCTAATCTAATAGTAATCTAATAGTAATCTAATCTAATAGTAATCAAATCCAATAGTAACCTAATCTAATTTTATAGTAATCTAATTTAATAGTAATCTAATCAAATCTAATAGTAATCTAATAGTTATCTAATCTAATCTAATAGTAATCTAATCTAATAGTAGTCCAATCTAACAGTAATCTAATTATATTTAATAGTAATCTGATCTAATATTATTCTAATCTAATAGTAAAATGATCTAATCTAATCTAATTGTTATCTAATCTAATCTGATCTAATAGTTATCTAATCTAATCTAATAGTTATCTAATCTAATCTAATAGTAATCTAATCTAATAGTAATCTCATGTAATCTAATAGTAATCTAATAGTAGTCTAATCTAATAGTAATCGAATCCAATAGTAATCAAATCTAATTTCAGTTATCTAATTTAATAGTAATCTGATGTAATCCAATAGTAATCTAATCGTAATCTAATCTAATAGTAATCTAATCTAAATGTAATGTAATTTCATCTAGTAGTAATCTAATCTCATAGTAATCTAATCTAATAATAATCTTATCTAATCTAATTGTAATCTAATTTTATAGTAATCTAATCTAATAGTAATTTGATCTAATCTAATAGTAATCCAATCTAACAGTAATCTAATCATATTTTATAGTAATCTAATCTAATATTATTCTAATCTAATAGTAATCTGATCGAATCTAATCTAATAGTAATCTAATAGTAATCAAATCTAATAGTTATCTAATCTAATAGTGATCTAATCTAATAGTAATCTAATCTAATAGTAATCTAATCTGATCTAAACTAATAGTATTTTAATCTAATCTAATAGTAATCTAATCTAATAGTAATCTAATCTTATCTAATAGTAATCTAACCTAATAGTAATCGAATCTAATAGTAATTTAATCTAATAGTAATCTAATCTGATCTAATCTAATAGTAGTTTAATCTAATCTAATCTAATCTAATAGTAATCTAATCTAATAGTAATCTAATCTTATTTAATCGTAATCCGTCCTAATAGTAATCTAATCTAATAGTAATATAATCTTATCTAATAGTAATCTAAACTGATCTAATCTAATAGAAGTTTAATCTAATTTAATAGTAATCTAATCTGATCTAATCTAATAGTAATTTAATAGTAATCGAATCTAATAGTTATCTAATCTAATATTGATCTAATCGTATCTAATAGTAATCTGATCTAATCTAATCTAATAGTAATCTAATAGTAATCGAATCTAATAGTTATCTAATCTAATAGTGATCTAATCTAATCTAATAGTAATCTAATCTAATAGTAATCTTATCTGAACTAATCTAATAGTATTTTAATCTGATCTAATAGTAATATAATCTAATAGTAATCTAATCTTAATTTATAGTAATCTAATCTAATAGTAATCTAAGCTGATCTAATCTAATAGTATTTTTAATCTAATCTAATAGTAATCTAATCTTATCCAATTGTAATCTAACCTAATAGTAATCAAATCTAATAATAATCTAATCTAATTGTAATCTAATCTGATCTAATCTAATAGTAGTTTAATCTAATCTAACCTAATAGTAATCTAATCTAATAGTAATCTAATCTTATGTAATCGTAGTCCTTCCTAATAGTAATCTAATCTACTAGTAATCTAATCTTATCTAATAGTAATCTAATCTGATCTAATCTAATAGTAGTTTAATCTAATTTAATAGTAATCTAATCTGATCTAATCTAATAGTAATTTAATCTGATCTAATAGTAATCATATCTAATAGTAATCTAATCTAATAGTAGTCTAATCTTATCTAATAGTAATCTAATCTGATCTAATCTAATAGTGGTTTAATCTAATTTAATAGTAATCAATTCTGATCTAATCTAATAGTAATTTAATCTGATCTAATTTTAATCTAATCTAATAGTAATCAAACCTGATCTAATCTAATAGTAGTTCAATCTAATCTAATAGTAATCTAATTTAATCTAATAGTGATCTAATCTAATAGTAATCTAATATAATAGTAATCTAATCTCATCTAATCTAATAGTAGTTTCATCTAATCTAATCGTAATCTAATCTATTAGTAATTTAACCTAATAGTAATCTAATCTAATAGTAATCTAATCTAATAGTAATCTAATCTAATAGTAATCTAATCTTATCTAATAGTAACCTAATTTAATAGTAATCTAATCTGATCGAATGTAATAGTAGTTTAATCTAATTTAATAGTAATCTCATCTAATTGTAATCTAATCTGATCTAATAGTAATTTAATCTGATCTAATAGTAATCTAATCTAATCTAATATTGATCTAATATGTTCTAATCTAATAGTAATTGAATCTGATCTAATAGTAATCTAATCTAATAGTAATCTAATCTTATCTAATAGTAATCTAACCTAATGGTAATCTAATCTAATAGTAATCTAATCTGATCTAATAGTAATCTAATCTGATCTAATCTAATAGTAGTTTAATCTAATCTAATAGTGATCTAATCTAATAGTAATCTAATCTAATAGTAATCTAATCTTATCTAATAGTAATCTAACCTAATAATAATCGAATCTAATAGTAATCTAATCTTATCTAATAGTAATCTAATCTAATAGTAATCTAATCTTATCTAATAGTAATCTAATCTGATCTAATCTAATAGTAATCTAATCTGATTTTATCTAATAGTAATTTAATCTGATCTAATAGTAATCTAATCTGATCTATTCTAGTAGTAGTTCATTCTAATCTAATAGTAATTTAATCTAATCTAATAGTAATCAAATCTAATAGTGATCTAATCTGATCTAATAGTAATCTAATCTAATAGTAATCAAATCTTATCTAATCTAATAGTAGGTAAATCTAATCGTAATCTAATCCAATCTAATAGTGATCTAGTCTAATAGTAATCTAATCTAATCTAATAGTAGTTTAACCTAATCTAATAGTAATCTAATCTGATTTTATCTAATAGTAATTTAATCTGATCTAATAGTAATTTAATCTGATCTAATAGTAATCTAATCTGATCTAATCTAGTAGTAGTTCAATCTAATCTAATAGTAATCTAATCTAATAGTAATCAAATCTTATCTAATCTAATAGTAGGTAAATCTAATCTAATCGTAATCTAATTCAATCTAATAGTGATCTAATCTAATAGTAATCTAATCTAATCTAATAGTAATCTAATCTGATCTAATCTAATAGTAGTTTAATCTAATCTAATAGTAATCTCATTTAATTGGAATCTAATTTTATCTAATAGTAATGTAATCTGATCTAATAGTAATCTAATGTAATCTAATAGTGATCTAATCTGATCTAATCTAATAGTAATTGAATCTGATCTAATAGTAATCTAATCTAATAGTAATCTAATCTCATCTAATCTAATAGTAGTTCAATCTAATCTAATAGTAATCTAATCTAATAGTGGTTTAATCTGATCTAATCTAATAGTGATATTAAGTTTTAATTTTACAAAGTAAATGTTTATTTATACATCTTTATTGTGTGGGGGGAAATACTTGTGGAATAATTACCATTGCATTGTTCACCTCGTGCACCCCCTTGCAGCAGCTCTTTGGGATCCCAGTCTTAGTCCATATGGGTCATATGACCTCCTGTGTACCTGTCCAGGTGAGTTCGGTGAGGTGTGTCGGGGTCGGCTGAGGATTCCTGGCAGGAAGGAAAACTACGTGGCCATCAAGACTCTGAAGGGCGGCTACACAGAGAAGCAGAGGCGGGACTTCCTGTCGGAGGCGTCCATCATGGGTCAGTTCCAGCACCCGAACATCATCCACCTGGAAGGTGTCATCACCACTTCCTGTCCTGTCATGATCCTCACTGAGTTCATGGAGAACGGAGCTCTTGACAGCTTCTTGAGGGTGAGACAGGAAGAGCCAAAGTAGCATTACCTCTACACCTGTCTGGTTACCAGTCTACAGGTCTGTTTACCTGTCTGTTTACCTTCATCACCACCTGCAGATGAATGATGGACAGTTCACCCCCATCCAGCTGGTGGGGATGCTACGCGGCATAGCCTCGGGGGTGAAGTACCTGTCAGACATGAGCTTTGTCCACAGAGACCTGGCAGCTCGGAACATCCTGGTTAACTCTAACCTGGTCTGTAAGGTGAGACTCACCTGTCTGACTGTAGGACCACCTTGCTTACTTGTTCCTCTGATCCCACTGGTTGTTTGTTCCAGGTGTCAGATTTTGGACTCAGCAGGTTTCTGAGGGAGAACTCTTCGGACCCGACCTACACCAGTTCTCTGGTGAGTCTAAAAGTCCTGCTCAGGTGGACCATGAGGCGTCCTGGGTTACTTGTCTGGATCTAACCTGTTCAGGTGTTGCACAGGCACGGTGGTTCAGGGGTTAAGAGTTCGCTATGTAACCAGGGTGTTGCTGGTTCAAACCCAGGCTCCTACAATTGTTGTGTCCTTGGGCTAGACTCTTTACCTGGGGGGACCAGTGGCTTCTGCCAGTGTGCCCTGGATCAGCTGTGGCTACGAAGTAGCTCATCATCACTACTGTGTGAATGGATGAATGGCTGTAGTGTAAAGTGCTTTGGAGTCTTCTGACTCTATACAAGTGCATGTTCTTTATCAGCATTCATCAACAAGAGGGTAGCCTTCCTCCGCCTACGTGTGGGGGGAGGGGTCCTGACTGTGGTCTGTGCTTATGCACCAAACTACAGGTCAGACTACCCACCCTTTTGGAGACCTTGGAGGGGTGCTGAAGAGCGCTCCTTCCGGTGACTCCCGTGACTCCCTGGGACTGTTAGACTCTTAGACTGGTGGACTCCTAAGGCTGGTAAACCATGGGACTGTGAATCCCCGGACTGGTGGACCCTTCTTGTGGTGTTCCTCAGGGTTCTGTTCTCAGTCTTGTGTGTATCTGATATTCAGCTCAGATTATTTAAACATAAGCTTCCTGTTATTCTGAACTCTTTCTTGTGCATTTGCTTTGAAAAGCTGCATGTCTTCCTTTGTCCTGGACTTTGTTTGGTCTGTGTTGGGTTCAGCCACACAGACAGCCTGGATGAGTAAACAGATGCTGTCACGTCTTACATTAAGCACTGCGAGGACAGCATTGCTCCAACACGCGCCAGGCTGTGCTTCAATAACGACAAACCACGGTTCACAGCTAAACTCTGCTTCATTTTGCTTTCATGATCTATTTATTCATTGTAATTTACATTTCTTATGTACTGTGTACAGCGCCTTGGGCTCCCTGACAGGGTCGTGGAAGGTGCTTTATAAATAAAGCTTTGAATTGAACTGAATTGAATTGAATTGAATTTAACTTAGCCAGCTCAGGATGGAGAAAGAAACATTCATGCATTCAAAAACAAAGAGAGAGAGCTACAAAAGGCTAAATACAGGTTTAGCAGGGAGGCGACAGAAGCTAAAGCTAGGTTCTCTGAGAGGCTGAAAGAACAGTTCTCAGCTCACGACTCAGGCTCTGTTTGGAGGGGGCTTAAGCAAATAACCAACTACAAGCTAAAAACCCCTCAGTCAACAGAGGACCTGCAGTTAGCAAACACACTCAATGAGTTCTACTGCCGCTTTGATGGCCCACCAACCCACCAGGACATCACCCATCAGCTACATCTCCATAACAAGGTCATTCACACCTCCCCGCTCCCAGAAGTCTCCTCACAAACGTTTATCCCCCCAGACGTATTTCCTCCACCCCGAGACACTGTGCAGAGGATCTTCAACACTTCTCTGGACTCGTGCCATGTTCCAACTTGCTTCAAATCCTCCAGTCCTATCCCAGTCCCTAAAGGACTAAATGACTACAGGCTGGTGGCGCTGTCATCAGTGGCCATGAAGTCCTTTGAGCGCCTGGTCTTGAACCACCTCGAAAAAATCACAACCCTTCTTCTGGACCCCTGCAGTTTGCCTACAGCACCAACAGATCTGTAGATGATGCAATCAGTCTTGCCCTCCACTTCGTCCTGCAACATCTGGACTCCCCAGGAACCTACGCAAGGATGCTGTTCGTAGACTTCAGCTCAGCATTTAACACAGTCTGCCCAGCTCTCGTTCAGGACAAGCGACCCATGCTACTGTACCCGACCCCATCTGCCGGTGGATCACAGACTTGCTGACAGCACGTGAGGCTGGGACAAAATGTCTCAGACACCCGAACCACCAACACTGGAACCCCCCAGGACTGCGTCCTCTCTCCTCGCCTCTGTCAGTGTGCCCCAGGGCCGCTGTGGCTACATCATAGCTCATCACCGTCAGTGTGTGAATGTGTGTGAATGGATGAATGATACACTGTAGTGTAAAACGCTATACAAGTGCGGCTCATTTATCCTTTACCCTCTACTCTTCTTGCTCTACACCAACAGCTGCACCTGAAACCACCAGACGGTGAAACTGGACTGCCAGCATCCCGTTAGGCCTCTGGTCTGATGGTTTTAACTGATGTGCCTGGCTTTTAGTCCTTGTTTGCATGTAGTTAGTAAAACTAAGAATTTATCTATGATTGTGTTGTTTTGGTACTTAACATGAATTCATGTGTAGTACTTTTTACTCCTCATGATGTATCTTTTAGTATTTTAATGCTTGTTAATATTTCACTGCTGTGTTCAGCGTGAATGAATGAGTGAGTGAATGAATTGATGGATGGATGGATGAATGGATGGATGGATGGATGGATGGTCAAGTTTGCGGATGACACCACCCTCGGCCTTATCTCGGATGGGGACGCGTCTGCACACAGAGGAGGGGTGGAGCGCCTTGCGTCCTGGTGCAGAAACAACAGCCTAGAGCTGAACGAGCAGAAGACAGTGGAGATGATCGTAGACTTCAGGAGAACACCGGCTCCACTGCCCAGCATAACCCTGACAGACAACCAGATTTCAACCGTGAACTCCTTTTGCTCCCTTGGGTCCACATCACCCGTGAGCTCAGGTGGGATGTGTCCATCAACACCCTCATCAGGGAGGCTCAGCAAAGGATGTTCTTCTTGCGCCAACTGAGGAAGCTCTGCATGCCAGCCATGATGATGTTCCAGTTCTACACGGCCATCATCGAATCAGTACTCACCGCCTCCATCACTGTGCGGTATGCAGGAGCCACTGCCAGGGATAAACAAAGGCTGCAGCGGGTAGTGTGCTCCATGTAGAAAGTAATGGGATGCAGCCTTCCATCCGTACCTGCACACATAGGCGTCAGTTTAACCGGGGACGCCGGGGACATGTCCCCGGCAAAATTTGTGATTGGCAGCTGTGTCCCCCCCCACTTTCAAAAAAGCCTGCTGATGAGGATTTTTGTTTTACCAGCTCAGGGGTCGGCAACCTGTTCCCATCAAAGAGCCATTATTACCCGTTTCCCACAGTAAAGAAAACACCGCAGTAGCCGCAGCGTTGTGGGCGGGGCCTACCCTCAGACAGCAGAGGGCTGCTCACAACCAGGTGACAGCAGCAGGTACAGGTCGCTCGCATGGACATCGCACCCGTGGGGGATTCAACGCCCACACTTTTCCAGCTGTTTTGCTCACCTCCACACCAGTCTGGTTTCTCTACGTCACACTCACTCTGTTTGCCTCATCTCCTTCTTCACCTCCGCTTCTGACAGCCGATGTCGGGTTTCCAGGAGAGGGAGGGACGGAAGAGCTCGACTGAATTCATAATTTTACATCTTGACATTAGCTGTACAAAGTCTAAGTTTGATAAAGTGAAGAACAACAATTTGCAGAGGTTTATAACAGGCGCGGCGCCAGGTTTTCATTTTTGGGTGGGCCACGGTAATTTTGGACGGACCTTAATAAGCAGTGACTTAGTGAAGCAGGCAGGTCGCGCTAGAAAATTTCGTTTAAAAAGACGTCATAAACGTGTTCCCCCGTCATTTTAATTTCTAAAATATGAAGTAAAAACTCCCAATTTAATTTTCATTCATTTGTCATTAATATGTAGTCTACAGCCGTGCGTTAAGTGGACCATCTTCCAGTGAAAGCAAAGGATCCAGCCCACCTCTCCAAATACGTAAAATGTGCATCACAGCCGTTAGGCGCCCCGCGCGCACCGTCAGCTACATCAGTCCAGACAAGAGCAGAGCAAATAGAATAGAGGATTATTCCGTCTGGATGTGGATTGAGATTAGATTTTACAGCAGCCTGATCATCATTTAAATAAAACCATCACCTGTCTTCTAGTCCATGCTATCAGCATTATTTGTGTGTGTGTGTGTGTGTGTGTGTGTGTGTGTGTGTGTGTGTGTGTGTGTGTGTGTGTGTGTGTGTGTGTGTGTGTGTGTTTTCCACTTCAAACACTGGTCTAACCAACCAGACCAGCATGTCCAGTAACATATTAATGTTACAATTAAACAGTTTCACTTCATGTAGGCTAGGAACGTTTCACCTGCCGTGGCCCGACCGCTTCTGCTCCACATAAACTTTGTGCGTGATCAAATGTCTCTACAGGAGCTTTCTGAGCTGCTATTCTGCCTCAGACTGGATGCGTCATGCGTCTCCATATTAGAGACGGGAACAAGCGCTGTTCAGCCAAAGTTTCATAATTTCATAAAAAGAACATTTTTCCAAGCTCATCCATGCGCATCAGTGTGCGTCGGGGTAATTCTTTCAAAACAGCCAGCATCCTTGAGTTTATCCGTCAAAATAAAAGTCTAATATAAATATCTGTAACCTGCCATTTAACTGTTTTGCCTTCTTGTGAAGATTGTTGCAAAGAGAAACAACTAAACTTGATTAACCCCAGAGCCACGCGCACTGCGCTGTACTTCTGACTGTAAATGAGGGGAAATGATTTAATCGGATCCTTTTCTTTTCAACAAGGATTAATGTAAAGTTTCATTCAGAACAAACTTTAGTTACACCAATCTAACGAGACGGAGCCTGGATTTGTATTCTGAACAGTTTAAACATGTTTAAAACGGAGACGTGCGTGACGCGTCTAAAATTCGCACCTGCTCCGCTATTATGGAAATTAAACTAACAAGATGAATAACATGAAATTATTTTAGGCACAGACAACATCTCCCACACTTTTGAAAAGCTTGCAACGCGCCTGATCGCTCGTGTACGTCAAAGTTATCTTTCATAAGAAGATAATCAATGAAACGATTTATATAAAGATGATCCAGAAGTTGTAGCCCGTCTCTGCTACAATATTTAGATATTTTTCACCCTGTTGGTGGTTTTACTGAGCAGGTACCACTTTTGTCTTACGTTTCTTTTAAAAACATGTTTAGACTGTTCAGAATACAAATCCAGGCTCTCAGAACCAGAGCGCATGTGAGAAGGTTCCTCCCACTGAAGCGAGTGTTTTCCAAACCCGGTCTCTCAGAGAGACTTGTCACTTAGAAAATGTTCCCTGATGATGAAACTTTGGCTGAATAGCGCTTGTTCCTGTCTCCAATGTGGCGACACATCCAGGAGCCGTCTGAGGAGAATCCCAGAATCTCACATCCTCCAGCTCAGGAAGCGCATATGATTACGCACAAGCGTGACGCGTCAACCCGGTCTCACAGTAAGACCGGGTCGGAACTGTTCAGGTTTACGCAGACAATCTTTAAATTTAGAATTAGCATACAGATGTAAAATTAATGCAGTAAAATATAAAGCTTTTTATTTAAATATCCATTCATTATTTTACAAGCACAGAGCATCAGATGGATAGAAGAGCCGCATGCGGCTACAGAGCCGCCGACCCCTGTGCTAGCCAATATTGTCCCCAGCAATTTTTAAACCCCACTCAAGTGTATGGTTAGTGTCCCCAGCTATTCTGAAAACAAACTGACGCCCTTGCCTGCACAACTCCAGAGTTCTGAAAGGTGCAGGTCGGATAACAGCTGACCCCCCTCAGCCTGGTCATGGTCTGCTTGAAACCCTAGCTTCAGGGAGGAGGTTGGGGTCCTTACAGACTAGAACCTCAGCACAAAAACAGCTTCTCCCGTCCGCTGTAAGGCTCCTGAATGAATGGCCACAGCGATGCCCGGTCACCCACATTCCTACGCTCATGTTTCTATCCTGATGTAAACACTGCCTGACCTGACTTTGACCTGAATGTATGTTTGCAGCGTGCCGCCCAAACACATTCCTAGTAGATGAGCCTCTTGCCTACATGGCAAAAAGTCTGATTCTGATTCTGTGACAGGGAGGGAAGATCCCGATCCGGTGGACGGCTCCTGAAGCTATTGCCTACAGGTGAGCTGATGCTGCAGGTGAACACCTCCTCGTGTCAGGATTTCATTTTGTTAACGTCTTCTCTGACTACAGGAAGTTCACGTCAGCCAGTGACGTGTGGAGTTACGGCATTGTCATGTGGGAGGTGATGTCATATGGAGAGCGGCCGTACTGGGACATGAGCAACCAGGATGTAAGCACCATCTGCTCTGTAGCCTGGACTGGACCAGAACCATTGCAGACCACCACAGCTCTGACCCTCTTGTGGTTTTAGGTTATCAATGCCATCGAGCAGGACTATCGGCTGCCGCCGCCGCCTGACTGCCCCGCCCCTCTGCACTCGCTCATGTTGGACTGCTGGCAGAAGGATCGGGCCGACCGGCCCCGGTTCTGTGACATCGTGGCCGCGCTTGATAGGATGATCAGAAACCCTGTCTCTTTGAAAGTGACACACCCAGAGTTGCCGAGGTAAGCTGGGTCAGATCGGGGTCTGGGGAACGTGGTCAGGGTTAAAGGTCAGACAGAGTCATGTGGGACGGCCAGCTGTAATACGGGTTATTTTGTTCACACCAGCCGGTCCAGAACCTATGTGGTTCTGAGCTCCTGACAGGGATCAGCTGTGTCATGTTGACTATGCTACAGCTCCTGACTGAGATCTTTGACCTTTGTGTGTCCTAGTCCGTCCCAGCCGTTGTTGGACCAGAGGGTCCCCCCTCGTCTGTCTGCCTGTGGTTCTGTCTCAGAGTGGCTCCGAGCCATTAAGATGGACCGGTACGAGCAGAACTTTCTACAGGCCGGGTTCTCCAGCCTGGACACCGTCTCACAGCTCAACACAGAGTAAGACTCAGCTGTTTCTGTCTCACCTGTCTGTGACTCACCTGTCTCTGTCTCACCTGTACCACACTCACCTGTTTCTGTCTCACCTGTCCCCTACTCACCTGTTTCTGTCTCACATGTTTCATACTCACCTGTTTCTGTCTCACATGTTTCATACTCACCTGTTTCTGTCTCACCTGTCCCCTACTCACCTGTTTCTGTCTCACCTGTCCCCTACTCACCTGTTTCTGTCTCACCTGTCCCATACTCACCTGTTTCTGTCTCACCTGTCCCATACTCACCTGTTTCTGTCTCACCTGTCCCATACTCACCTGTTTCTGTCTCACCTGTCCCATACTCACCTGTTTCTGTTTCACCTGTCCCCTACTCACCTGTTTCTGTCTCACCTGTCCCCTACTCACCTGTTTCTGTTTCACCTGTCCCATACTCACCTGTTTCTGTCTCACCTGTCCCACACTCACCTGTTTCTGTCTCACCTGACCCATACTCACCTGTTTCTGTCTCACCTGACCCATACTCACCTGTCTTTGTCTCACCTGTCCCCTACTCACATGTTTCTTTCTCACCTATCCCATACTCACCTGTTTCTGTCTCACCTGTCCCATACTCACCTGTTTCTGTCTTACCTGTCCCCTACTCACCTGCTTCTGTCTCACCTGTCCCACACTCACCTGTTTCTGACTCACCTGTCTCACACTCATCTATTTCTGACTCACCTATCCCCTACTCACCTGTTTCTGTCTCACATGTCTCACACTCACCTATTTCTGACTCACCTGTCTCCTACTAACCTGTTTCTGTCTCACCTGTCCCACACTCACCTGTTTCTGTCTCACCTGTCCCATACTCACCTGTTTCTGTCTTACCTGTCCCCTACTCACCTGCTTCTGTCTCACCTGTCCCACACTCACCTGTTTCTGACTCACCTGTCTCACACTCATCTATTTCTGACTCACCTATCCCCTACTCACCTGTTTCTGTCTCACATGTCTCACACTCACCTATTTCTGACTCACCTGTCTCCTACTAACCTGTTTCTGTCTCACCTGTCCCACACTCACCTGTTTCTGTCTCACCTGTCCCAGAATCGCCTGTTTCTGTCTCACCTGTACCACATTCACCTGCTTCTGTCTCACCTATCTCTGACTCGCCTGTCCCCTACTCACCAGTTTCTGTCTCACCTGTCCCCTACTCACCAGTTTCTGTCTCACCTGTCCCACACTCACCTGTTTCTGTCCCACATGTTTCATACTCACCTGTCCCACTCTCACCTGTTTCTGTCTCACCTGTCCCCTACTCACCTGTTTCTGTCTCACCTGTCCCCTACTCACCTGTCTCTGTCTCACCTGTCTATGACTCACTTGTCTGACTCACCTGTTTCTGGCTCACCTGTTTCATTCTCACCTGTCCCAGACTCACCTGTTCCAGACTCACCTGTCTATGACTCACCTGTTTCATACTCACCTGTTTCTGTCTCACCTGTCCCATGCTCACCTGTTTCATACTCACCTGTCTCTCACTCACCTGTTCCGGGTTCACCTATCTCTCACTCACCTGTTTGTGACTCACCTGTTTCTGTCTCATCCGTTTCTTTCTCACCTGTCCCAGACTCACCTGTTTCTGTCTCACCTGTCCCATGCTCACCTGTTTCATACTCACTTGTCTCTCACTCACCTGTTCCGGGTTCACCTATCTCTCACTCACCTGTCTGTGACTCACCTGTTTCTGTCTCGTTTCTTTCTCAGTTGTCCCAGACTCACCTGTTTCTGTCTCACCTGTCCCATGCTCACCTGTCTCTGACTCACCTGTCCCAGACTCACCTGTTTCTGACTCACCTGCCCCAGACTCACCTGTTTCTGTCTCACCGTCCCAGACTCACCTGTTTCTGTCTCCAGAGACCTTCTCAGAGTGGGCGTGACCCTCGCTGGTCACCAGAAGAAAATCCTCTCCTCCATCCAGACACTCAGGATACAAAAGGACACGCCCACCCTGCTTTACTGACCAATCACAGTCTTTTCCTGTGCTAATGGCCAAACCTCTCAGGATCATGCTAGTCCCGCCCACTATTTCAGATCAAACAGATGAACAGAGACTCCGCATCCTAATGTTGGACTAGAGCTCAGAGTTTTTGACTCAGCCACCAAGGACTGGAGACATGATCATGTGTGTAGATGTGGATCTGGTCTCCAGCTGACCAGAATCGACTCTCTCTGTTACACTCGTCCGAATCCTGGGACCTGGACCTGTCTCCTGATGGGGGAGCAGACCTGGGACAGTTTTTATCTCAGAATCTTCTCAGCAACATTTTATATTCCTGCACAATCCTTTTGTATGAAAACAATAAAGCTGATGTTATGGAACAAACATCTCTGTGGTTCTGTTTGGGTTTGGGTCTGGTTCTTCTGATTCTCTAGCAGAAAGCAGAACCTCCTGAAACCGCATTTGGAACATCCAGCATTTCCTGGCTCGGTTCTGTCCTGCAGCCCAAAGCTCGTTGGGACAGGAGAGAAGAGTCAAAGGTCACATGGACCTTGGGTCTCCATGTTCTGGTCCTACAGGACCTCATCACAGACTCCTACTTTCATCTGACCAACAATCTGCACACTGAAGTCAAAGTTTGTCTAAATAACACCCACTGAGGCCAAAGGTCATCTAAATTTAAGGTTGCTGTAATCACACCTTCACTTAAGAAGCCTTCTCTGGATCCAGATGACCCAATGAATTATAGACCAATATCTAACCTTCCATTTTTATCCAAAGTCCTGGAGAAAATAGTGGCCATCCAAGTATGTGAGCATTTAAACACTAATGCTCTGTTTGAGGAATTTCAGTCTGGTTTTAGAGAGTATCACAGCACTGAAACTGCGTTAGTGAGAGTTACAAATGATATTCTCATGGCCTCAGATAAGAATCTTGTGTCTGTTCTAGTCTTGTTAGATCTCAGTGCTGCCTTTGACACAGTTGATCACAAAGTTCTTTAGAAAGACTTGAACATGTTATAGGGATCAAAGGAACAGCGTTAGGCTGGTTTAAATCCTACCTGTCTGACAGATTTCATTTTGTAAATGTACATGACGAATCGTCTTCATACTCCAGGGTTACTTGTGGAGTACCACAGGGTTCAGTGCTTGGACCAATTCTTTTTACTATATATATGCTCCCAATTGGTAAAATCATTAGACAGCATGGGATAAACTTCCACTGTTATGCTGACGATACTCAGCTATATTTATCCATTAACCCTGATGAACCTAATCGGTTGGGTGGATTACAGGCTTGTCTTGAGGACATAAAACATTGGATGACTCTAAACTTTTTGCTTTTAAATCAAGACAAGACGGAAGTTCTCATCTTTGGACCAGAAATCCAGAAAAGGAAATTGCTTAGCCAATCGCCTGACCTTAATGGCATTACATTAATCTCTGAGAACAAATTAAGGAACCTTGGTGTTATCTTTGACCAGGACATGTCATTCAAATCCCAGGTTAATCAGGTTTGTAGGATTTCCTTTTTCCACCTTCGGAATATTGCTAAGATTAGAAGCATCCTTTCCAGGAGTGATGCTGAAAAACTAGTTCATGCATTTATTACATCAAGACTGGATTACTGTAATCCATTACTCTCAGGAAGTCCACAGAATGTAGTTAAAAGTCTTCAGCTTGTCCAAAATGCTGCAGCTAGAGTTCTGATGAGAATTAAACAGAGAGATCATATCTCTCCTGTCTTAGCTTCCCTACATTGGCTACCTGTTAAATTCAGAATAGATTTTAAGATCCTCCTTCTCACATATAAAGCTCTTAATAATCAAGCTCCATCATACATCAGTGATCTGATTGTTCCATACGTTCCTAACCGAGCATTTCGCTCTCAGACTGCAGGTCTACTGGTGGTTCCCAGAATATCTAAACTTAGGATGGGAGGCAGATCTTTTAGTTATCAGGCTCCTCTCCTGTGGAACCAGCTCCCAGCTTTAGTCCGTGAGGCAGACACTTTGTCTACTTTTAAGAATAGGCTTAAAACATTTTTATTTGATAGGGCCTATGGTTAAAATCTGATGTTAGCCTAGATCTGGACAAGTGGGGGAGTAGAGGGAGGTGGAGTGTACAGTCGGTAAAGACGGCTCTCCCTTGCCCTGCCTCCAACATGCCTCCATCTAAATAGGATAGATTATCCAGAGTTATCTCTGTAGTTATGCTGCTATAGGCTTAGACTGCTGACGGACACACTAACCACTTTTCACACTCTACTGCTTTCTTCTACAATCTGCTCTTTAACTGTATTATTTCCTGCTATTTCAGCTGTTAACTTTATTTTCTCTCTAAGTGTTTTTCTCCCCAGAAGAAGCTACAACGATGTTCTGCTGAGCTGTGGTGGCCTCATGGAGGGGGCCATCGACTAGCACACTGCTGCTAACCACTTAAACATTCTCCCTCTCCTGATAATAACTTTTTGCTTTCCTTGACGTTGGATGTGCTACTACTAGTTTACCTGTTAAATTATAGATCCACTAGGATAAATACAATAAAGTTTATCTCTCACCAAATACAATATTTACTAAGACATCACAATATAACTATAGAAACATTGCTTTGTGTGTGTGTGTGTGTGTGTGTGTGTGTGTGTGTGTGTGTGTCTGTGTGTGTGTGTGTGTGTGTTCTTTGAGTAAAATTTACATTTGTGTGATGAACTGAAACATTTAAGATTGACAAACATGTAAAACCAAACATGAGACCACTTTGACTAAATTAAGGGGGCTTTTGAAAATGTAAAATTAGTTCACAATTCTGATTTCACTTATATCAAGTTGGTACTGCAAGTGTAGAAATCTATTTTAACAATGTATATTTTTTTAAAAATTTGTATTCTAAATGTTGATAAATTTTGGTTGCACTTACTGTATAAAGTCTTTGAGTTTTGTGTGACAGGATCTTTAACAGTTAGAGAGAAAATAAGCATATTAAGCAACACAGGAAATAATGGAAAACACAACAACAAAGAATATGTTTCCCAAACCTTATTAGGTTAGTGATACCTAAGCTCACAGCTGAAGTACTGCAACTAATGGTCACTTCCAAAGAGTTTTTGATGTTTGCTACCTTCAGCTACTTGATAAATGTGTATATTTTGTCCTTATATCCTTGTTAAAATGTTTGTTTCTGAGCGTCAGGCAACTGTAAAAGTTAAATGAGCTACAATATATATTGCTTTTCTATCTTTTTCCCTATTCACAAACAAATGGGTGCATAACTGTCTAAGTTCAGTGTTTTGCCCAAAAACATTTGAACAAGATAAGAGGGGTTTGGGACTGCCAGCCCAGAGGGAAACGTTTCCTTATATGGGATAATTTACATTAAGCCCAGAAGTATACATTAAAAAATACCCACAACAAATTTCAGTTTTAGGTACAACTGCGTTAGTAGAGAGACTGAGGGGAAATGATCTGTCCTCACCACTGCCCTTGGAGGAGGTTGACTTCAGCTCCTTCATTAGATGCTGTTGCAGCTCTATGCTCAGCTCTCGGAGAGTTTTATTTTCAGACTCCATTGTTGAAAGACTCTTTTCTTGCTCCTGCATTCTTAAACAGAAGAAAATATGTAATGACTATATTATTAGGAAATGATAAAAAAATAAAATGGTTAATTATTCTCTGTGAAATTATCTAGCTGCCTATAGTGGAGATGGGTCGTGCTGCACATGTGCACAGCATTCAGAAAGGCCAAATGTGGACAGCATGTGGTAGATGTGTGACAAAAACAAGTAGCAAAATATTATATTACCAAATATATCCATTTAAAAGTTAAACACACCTTTGAAATATAAAGATTTAATGGCTCAATAATTAAAAACATATTTTTGATCAAAGTACCCAGCCTATTTCAACAGGACCAAATAATGCTATTGCTATTCACAATATTCTACACACCCATCTACTTTTGGCAAGGACAATAACAAGACTGAATCCAGCTAGAGCTTAAAGGTAGATTTACAGTATATTGTTAGGACACATTAATACAAAATTATTTTTCAAGGCTATTCAAAACTTACCTTTTTTCCATTTCCTGCTGCTGTAGACACATGCAACTATACTTTTTCTGATACAAGCGTTGTTTTTTATTGCCTCCTCATAAAGTTTCTGTGGGACAACACCATCATCATTATCGTCATCCTCAGTATCTTCTTCAAAGAGGGACTCGCTGAGGATATCTTCTCTGATTGTTTTGGTACTGGTAGGGCAGAGTGGAGAGTTCCTCTTTCTGGTTTTTCTTTCCTGCAGAATGGCCAGTAGGTTAACATTGTTTGCTTCCTCTGCGGCTTTTTTCTGAGTTGTCTGTAAACATTAAAAAAGCACAACTTAAAATTACAGTATGACTTTCATAAGATTTAAAGTTAGCAAACTCACATACTAACAAACTAAGCAATGCTACACAAAGCAAGCGCAACATTACTGGAAATAATTTCTAACCTGATGTCATGGCCTGATGTTGGCTTTATTCCCTCCAGTAACAATACACTTTTGGACACAGATCTGCTCAGAAGGACTGAGTTTGCATATTCTTGTAAATGACATTTGTAGCTTACACTGACAAAACAACTTTCTCTTGCTGATTCCTTATTAATGCGTTTTTTGTTGTGATGTTTTTTTTTCATTGAAATAGACCATGTCTTCCCAAAATAGCTGATAAGTGACTTCTTTGTCTAGACCCACATTACATGTATTCGTTTTGTGTTGTTAACATCGAATTTGCTCAGACGACTTCTTCTCTTTCTTAATATTAGTGCCATAACTTTGTTTAGTCATTTTGTGTTTATTTTCTAACCTTATTCTCCATTTAAGAGCCTGCACTGAGCTACTTTAAAAAACACATTAACTATAACATTTTTTAACTTGTGAACATTAAAATTCTAATTAGACCAAAAAAGACCAATGATTAATTTTACATTGACTTCTTAACATTTTGGTAAATTTGCCTGAAATATTTTGATTGGTGTGAAATAAATATGTAAGAATGGGTTTATTCTTTATTGTCTATGCAGCAGAAAAGGATCAAACAGTGGGAATAAGTAAAAATGGTGATCCACTAATATCGTCTTTGTAACACAAATGCAATTTATGGTTACAGAAGGACTTAACTATACCTGGACGTGTGTTAATTCCCAAAGCTGAGGGTCTTTCTCGATTAGTAAATACAAGCTCAGCCCTTGAGATCTCTAACGATATTCGTGAAATTTTTTGAAAAGATCTGATTACATTTTAAAAGCATCATTTCTCTCCCTAAGTGTTATACAGTATTTGCAATAACCAGGATATTTATTTAGATGTGACATTGTTTTTACAGAACTGGATTGATTATAATATTCTTCTCATTAAACAACTTTTTAACAAAGATGGTCTAACTTTTACATATGTAGAATTCCTTTCTGGGTTTAAAACTTGACTTGACTCCTTGATTGTTATGTTATGGATTCTATTCCTTTAAGCCTAAAACTAATTATTTCAAACTAGGCTGATTTACAAATTCATATATATAAGAAACTCAGACCCCGTTTTGAGTAGTAGCTGTAAAACACAAAAATAAAAGAACATTAATTCAAAGAGATACTATGAGCCAGTCAGCTGAAACTTGCTGCATGGAGATGGAAACTGCATGGAACAAACTTATTTAATGAAATATGTTGGAGAAAAACTTGGTTATTTGGGAGTTTTCTTATTTGAAATATATCTATCCACACAATTTGGGTGTCAGTAAGTAATATAATGACCTTTCAGTAGAAAATTAGAATTGGGTGTTTAATTTAAACCGAGTATGTTCCATTGACAGATATGCATATGCACATTCTTTTTATTTGTTGTCTATATAATATAGATCACGATTGATTGAAAGGTTAAGGAAGATGGTTAACAATTTAATATAAAGATTTTAGTTTATAATTCTAAAAAAAATTCGGATTACACTGGATTTATAAATAAAATGTAATCGCTGATGCACACTAGTTAACTACTAGTTAACTAGTTGACATTTAGACTGTCACTATTTAACTAGTTGACACAAACATGGCTAACTAACTAGTGGACAGAAATGGCTTACATGTTCATGACAATTCTGGCTGATATCCTGATATCAGAATAAATGCTCATTTGGCTTGCCATAACCCTGCGCCTCTCGGTTTGCGTGGCTTTAAATGTTTGAAACAAGAATGTACATACGAAACAACGCGTGAAGCGGTCACGTGGGTGGAAGGGTGAATCGAAGCATCATTGCTCATTGGTCACGTGACTTTCAGTAAACAAATCAAGCTCCGTGCTTTGCTCTGCGGTGGTTCGTTTTGGTGATACAAGCTTCGAATCCTGCGTGTCACAGGTAACATCACTAGCAGCTGCGCATATGTGTGTTGGAAAGTTGTGAAGATTTGTCTTTTCATTTTTATTTTACCAACGTTGGGCCCATTTATTCATCATTGGTGAGTATTGAGTGGTTAATGAACATTGTCTAATGTTTGCCAACATGCTAGTAGAATATACTTTTTTGTCCTGGCTTCCTCCGCCTCAGAAGGTAGCGGCGAGGGGCTGGGATCCATGACTTTTTTAACACGGACACTCTTCCCCGTTGACAGCTCCTCTTCGATGTCCTCTTTGGTGTCTGGAATATAAACACTTCATGTAAGTATTTGACTGCATCGGCTATACTGTACATAGTTTTATGTAGTTATTTCATTATTCACTCTGTTCTTAAGGAAAGCTAACTTAGCAGCGCTACACTACCGTAACTAGCTAAAAGCTAATAGCACACTAGCTAGCTCGACTAGAGCGATAGACAGAGATTTCAGCCAGTCAAGTTAACTACACATCCTAGGTCGACCTTATTAATAAGTAAAACTGTTTGTGGGATCGTGACTTACCCTTCAGCATTAATATTTGAGCTTTGAAAAAACTGTCTTGCCAGCGAACCCAGTAAATTTTGCTGGTATCCTTCTGGCTGTCCAAATCTTTGATAAAGGTTGTTGGAACGATTTCTTTACAGCCGTCGTCTATATACCTAACATAAGCAAACATTTTTTAAGGCAAACAAAATTAGTTTCCTAAATTCGAATTGGTTAAATATAACTGTTGTCTAAAAAGAAATAAGGTCTAAAATATTTTAGTTTTTAAATCGTGACACCGCAACTTAATTTGCTCTTGATCTTGGTCCTAATGCTAATGTTGAGAAACGCCTCTCCAGCTAGCTTTGACTTCAACGGCGGGAAGCGCGTGAGCACTGAGCAGAGGATGCTGTAGTTCCCAGTTCCCCCTCTCAATTCATAGTGGGGATTTGATTACAACCAATTATTTTTTATTTTAAGGGAGAATAAGTGACCCTTGACTCATTAAATGTTAATAGCTAATTGCAGACACTATATCTGAAATATTTCTTAAATGTAAACATTGACATTTTTTGAAACTACAATCCATCTAGAAAAAAAAAGTGATTTATAATTACTTATTATTCACCAGAGGTGGGTAGGGACTTGTTACATTCACTCCGCCAATTTCCTTTAGTTACTTTATGGGGGAAAAAATACTTTTTACGGGTAGTTTTACTTTATCATTTCTACTCGAATAAATTGTTGCATATTCATTTAATTCAATTTTATAATTAAATCATTTTAATAAAATAAATTAATTAAATAAAATAAACTAATAAAATTAAATAATTAGTAAATTTTTATTTAATTTAAATTTAATTTAATTATTTCATTTAATTGAGTACTTTAAAATTAAATTTAAGATTTAAATAATTTATTCAAAGTGTTTAGTAGTTCACAAGTACTCTTATTTGACTAACATTTCTGAATACTGTAACCAACGAGTAACTTCAGTGAATACAAAAAAACATTAACTAAAAATGCAGAAAACAAACATCTACAGTTGTTAAAGGGGAGATGTTTGCACAGAATTTTGTTCTTCTAATGTAATTTTCTAGCTATTGTTTCCACCACATGATGACCATTCATGATGAAAGACTCGCCTGATATGAGTACAATTTATTTTAAAATAAACCATGTATAGCTGCCAGATTTGCTCAAAGGTGATGGACTGGAAGATTCTTTTAGGGACTTGGACTCACGCTTGCCCAGTAGGGTCCAGTGACTTGACTTGGATTAATCCTATGAGACTTGGACTTGCACACTAACCTCGGCTTTCCACGGGAGTCGTCAGCAGCACGTTACTGCAGCAGCACGTCATAGCTGCTGGTAGGAACCGCTGTGGTCAACAGAACCTTTTCCACTGGAGCCGTCAGCAGCGCGAGTCGGCCGCGTCTCAGGAGCAGCATGTCGCGGCCTTTACGCGCCAGTTCTATTTTCTACGCGCGACGCCTCTGAAACGGGTCAAGTTCGACATTTTTGGGGAAGGAAAGACAGGAAATCGGACGCGGAAATGGAGAGAAGCTCCCGAGATTTTCAGAATAAAGAACGTACTGCCTTCCGGTTGCTTTACTTTGAAAAAAAGGTTACTAACTGTGCGTCCCCGTGAGAAGTTATCACCTAGCTAGCGGTCTCCTTTGTTTTTCAGGTCCGTATTGGCGATTATAAAACGGACAGAACATAAAACACAAACCATGTTGTAGTTTTCTCCTGCTTGTTGTTGTGTTTACTGATGAAGTCACTCGTGTGACTTCGTGCTCGGTCGGTGACAGCTGCTCCCCTGCTGCTTCGCGTCTCGTGGGAAGGGCCAAGCAGCAGCTTACGCGAGCAAGACGTGCTGCTGCAGTAACGTGCTGCTGACGGCTCCCGTGGAAACCCGGGGTGAGGCAGGGGTCGGCAACCCGCGGCTCTGGTGCCGCATGCGGCTCTTTCATCCGTCTGATGCGGCTCTCTGCTTGTAAACTAACTAATGAATAGTTAAAGATTGTCTGTGTAAACCTGAACAGGTCAACTGTTTGTGCGTAATCAAATAAGTCTATAGGCGCTTTCTGAGCTGAAGAGGATATGAGATTCTGGACTGTTCTTCAGACAGGCTCATGGATGTGTCGCAGTGTTGGAGACAGGAACAAGTGCTATTCAGCCAAAGATTCATAATCGGGACATTTTTTAAGTCTCTGAGAGACCGTGATTAGAAAACAGAATCTTCCTGCATGGTTCTGGTTCTGCGATGCGCTCCAAGCCCCCGATCTACACATCTTCAGCTTGCTGTCCACCATACGCATGCGCTGACAGCGAGCTGCGCTGAGCTCAGTGTCCATCTCAGATGTTCTGATGGGAATCCTTTCCTGACTGATGTAGCTGCCTCTACGATGTGCATAACGATTAAAATGTCAGCGCATCTGCAGGTTTGAGATTTCTCCATCAAAATAAACAGTCAAACACGGGAAATATCCGGTCATTTAACTGTTTTACCTTCTTGTGAAAGTTGTTGCAAACAGAAACATTAAACCGGATGAACACCAGAGCCACGCACACTGCGCCGTTACCTCCGTCAGTGTAAATGAGGGAAAAAACTACCTGATTGGATCCTTTTCAACAATGATTAATGCAAAGTTTAGTTCAGTACAATGTTTGATTACAACAGTCCAACGAGACAGAGCAGTTATGTGTGACGCCTCAAGAAGCGTCACCTGCTCAGCTATTAAAACCACTAGAAGGGTGAAAAATATCAAAATATTGTAGTGCAGACGGGCTACCTTTTCTGGATCAATTATATACAAACTGTTTTATTAATAATCTTCTGTTGAAAGATAACTTTGAGGTACACGAGCGACCGGTACCGGCTGCTGTCACCTGTTGTGATCTGTTAAAGCAGCGCTCTGCTGTCTGAGGGTAGGCCCCGCCCACAACGCCGCGGCTGCTGTGGTGTTTTCTTTACCGTGGGAAACGGGTACTAATGGCTCTTTGATGGGAACAGGCTGCCGACCCCTGCACTAAGGACTTGAGTGTGACTTGGACTTTTGAAACGGTGACTTGACTAATACTTTCAAATAATGGTATTTCTTCAGTGAGCTGAATTTCACCAGTGTAACTGTTTAAGTTTACCATGGTGTTATTCACGAATCATGTCTGTTACTGACATCGATGTTCATTTTTGTTGTAGAACGCCAAAGCCCAAGTACAAATTGTACCTGGAACCAAACGGTACCATCAGGTTACCTCTGCAGGATGGAACAGAGAGACTCTGGATGTAAGTTAGCTCATGAAAGACGTTTCAGGGTTCTTGCAGGGTCTTAAATGGTCTAAAATACATAACTTTAAATTCAAGGACTCAAGTCTGAACAGCGCCCACCCAGTTTCTTGTTCTATGTGTTAGGACTGCACAATGAATCGTTAAAAGGTTGTGATTTCCATTCATGCTTGTAAGCAGTCTCATTCTGAAATGACAACAATTAAAATGAAAAAGGGAAAAAACACAACCATTGTACCGCGTTTTAAACCTGGACATAATCTGCATGAAAACAAGTGCTCCCTCTTTCCCCTCAACAAGTGATAATGGCGGAGCCTTATACCATGTGATGCAGGATAAAACAACAACAGTAGCCTTTATTTATTGTTTTTATGTCCAGTGTCAGCTGGTCCAAAGCTGATTTGCAGGTAATAAGTGCAATAACTATTTAAAATGTGAGAATCATGATGTAAATATGAGCAAAAACTAATTGGGATTATTATTCTATCCAGAACCGTGCAGCCCTACTATGTCTTAGGTTTAAACAGGTCAGTTCTTTTGGTTGACTGGATAAGAAAACATCAGCCACCAGATGCTGCTGAGATGTTCACACTCAAACAGACTTTGTGTTAATGAGTCATGCTGGTCTAACATGTTGTTCTAGCGGTCTTAAAGGTCTTAAATGTAACTTTCTGAAACCTACAGTAAGCCTTTGTAATGCAGTAATGAAATTAGACTCTGTTGTCTTTAACAGATCTATCACATTACCTTTGCTGATGTTTGAAGATGCTAAATAGGGACGATGGTTTTGTAAACATTTACAGACTTCTCCCTTGAGCCGTGAAAGCTGTGACCAGCTGACTCCAGGTCCATATTCTGCAGATGTGGAGGTGAGGGTTACATGTATTCTTAAACTGATAGAGACATGATTTGACACCCTGCACCAAGTGTTGTGGTACTTCCTCACTTGGTAACATCTCTTCTACCTGCTCTGAAGACCACGTCTTCATCTGGTCATTTTGATTTCCCAGAATGTCCAGGTGACACGATCAGCCTGGTCAGTTCTTTTACCAAACCTCACGTGAGAGTTTGTGATGTCTACAAACTGAATGTACAAACAAATGAACTAAAAATCGTTTCAGTAATTTCTCTCGTCTCCAGACCTTGCCCTACACTGAATGTGGCAGAGAAGACGCTGCAGATGTTGAGGTGATGGACTAATATGTGAGGCACGATAATATTTCTGTTTCTGACTGTTTGTGCCTTTTCTACCTCCTCTTCAGACCATGTCTCCATGTGGCTGTCTGGAGTCTGATTCAACCCGGTCAGCTTTTAACCAAATCACACAACAACACCAGCAGTTCTTATTTTTATACACAGGCAATGGTTTTCTATTATCTTTGCTGTTTATTATGAGTGTTAATCAGCAGTCCACTGAAGTGAGGCATTGTAGTGAGTTAATAAAAATAAACTACAAGAAACATTAAACAAAACAGAAGGCTCGGCATGAAGTTGGCAAAAACAGAACGAGCGACACACTGAACAGATCAGAGGATCCGGTAATTAACTGAAAAAGCGTAATAACAGCATGAGTATCTGATGATAATGATCGAGCAGCACAGGTGAGTGACATTTCTGGGAAAGTAAAAACAAGTATCCTAAATGCTGGACTAAGAAGAGGGAGAACGTCTGCAATGGTCCAAGAGAATCCAGTATAAAGAGACCTAAACCAGGAAAAGAGATCTAACCCTAACCCTGCCTTCAAAACCACAGACAGGACATTAAGGGCTAACATACGGGCTAGTGAACACTAGTAAAGCTATATAGATCAAACCAAAATGAACCCATATAACTAGAGATAAAGAAACTAATTAATACTGCAGAGTAGGGTTAGGGCTGATCAATAAGAGGAAACTAATATGGAAATCAGCATCAAAGACTAGAAAAACCATCATTTCTGATGGAAATAACCGAAGAAAAACTAAATAACAAGAATTCATTGTGAATCAAGGGGTGTGCCGATTAATTAAAAATGATTAATCATGTTAAGTGTACCAAATTGTTTACAATTCAAAAACGTTTAAAATCTATTATTTTAGTGGTGACAGGAGCGTCTCTGTTGTGTTTCATGTTGGCAGCAGCGTCCAGTTTACCCGGACTTGCTGACTCTTTCAGCACCGTTGGAGCGGGGGTGCGTAGACGTACTAACACGGTGGTTCTGAGACATCGGACTGTATGTTTCTGGGTGTTGTTTGGTATATGTGGTGCTTTGGGTGCGCCCCATCGGGGGTGGTTTACAAGGACTCCCATCATCTGTCAGCAGTAGAGTTACAGCTGCATGTCTCCCAGGAACTTTTAGTTGTGATTAATGTAAAAGGATTTAAATCCCACCTAGGTCATTCGTAATATTACCGTTATTGTATGTTGCCAAGCACAAGTAATCCTATCATGTTAAGCTAACGTTGCGATGTAGCTGCATGGACTAACAGAGGATTGTGTTCATGTGTTCATCAGCATGAAGTTGTGGAAGTTATGGAAGCAAACATGGCTGGAATCACTTTAACCTGTAATCTTGTTTTTCTTCTCTAAGTGTGTGTGCTGTGATGTTCCCACTGTGGGATTAATAATCTATTCTGTTCTATTCAATACATTTTTATCCGCCAGTAGGGAAAATACATGTGAGGATTTTCTACCTTTCCGGGCTTCCGTACAAATAACCTGGTTACAGAGGAGGGGTTCGTCTCCCAAACCAGAAAACACAATCCCAGGTGCAGGTGTTGATAAAACGCTGGACCAGCATAAACCAGCTAAACCAGCATAAACCAGCTAAACCAGCATAAACCAGCTAAACCAGCTAAACCAGCATAAACCAGCTAAACCAGCATAAACCAGCACCACCCAGCATGGCCCAACGGCCTGTATTTGCTTCGTCACAACTCCTCTGTTTGTTAGTATTCGGTAGCTCTCGCAGTTGAAACCACGCCTAGCATGCTGCATGCTAAAAGCTGTAGCATAGCAAACAGGAAGAGAGAACGCCCGGTGTTAACAATGCGCTGCGGGGCAGGAAACGATATAGCTTGCTCTCATAGGCTAGTTTGTTAGCCAATCTGAGGCTAGCAAATTCCAATAATGAGTATGAACGAGCAGCAGCCGGAGCTGCCTGACGGAACAAGCCGGAACCACCCGAATATTGACCCAGAGCGATCGAATGGTCTGTTAATCAGTATTTCGTAACGCTTTTCAGATGTAAAATGTTTCATATTACTGGTTAAAACTGGAGAAATAACCACAAAGTCCTGAAATTAGAATTCAATTCAAGTTTATTTATAAAGTGCCAAATCACGACAAGAGTCGTCTCAAGGACCTTCACATAATAAACGTTCCAGGACAGGTCAGAATGAAATGGCCTCTTTAATAATAAATAAATAATGAATAAGTCGGTTTCCTGATCTCTAAACAAGATTTGTCCAAACAACCGAGACAATAATTTAGCACCAAGTAAAGAGGGGAATAGATCCGATGCAGTCACCCGATCAGTTGCTTTCATCATTTGTTTTTGCTGGTAGATACTTGCACTAATGTGTGTTTTCTGTCTCCCTACAGTCCACAACTTCTTCTGGTGGCTTATCTGGGCTGCAGTCAAGTGACGTCAGCCAGGAGTTTGAGTGTGATTCCTCACCTGACAGTGATCCTCAGGTTGATTCAGACATTGAAGACCTTCCAGAGGACGACCCATTGGGACAGATAGACACTGACACTGACATGGATTCTGCACTAATGTCAGGGGGTACAACAACAAGGGCTGAAGCACTGCTCATGGTAATGAGTCATGCAGCAAGACATAACCTAACAGGAACACAACTTGATGATGTGTTAAAGCTTAGAAATGCACTGTTTGGCAAAGAGGTTTTACCCAGATCCAAATATTTGTTCAACAAAGTGTTTAAGAACTCTTCTGACATGGTGGAATTTCACTTCTACTGCAAAACCTGCTAATTATACATCGGCAAACAAGAAGACATAAAAGAAACAAACATTGTTCAGTGTACAATTTGTAGTGCTCCCATTGAAATGAGCACATTGAACAGTGCAAGCTATTTCATAAGCATACCAAATTCAGACACTGGTGGGAAACCCTCAAATTCAAAACAGCATGAACTACAGATAGCAAAGGCAACAGAATGAACGTGTTATCTCTGACATCTATGATGGTGAAATGTGTCAAAACCAGGTGGCTCTCTGTCAGATCCGGCCAATTTGTCATTTAATTTTAATTCTGATGCTTCACCCGTCTACAAGTCTTCCAAATTTTCAATATGGCCCATCCAGCTGCATTTAAATGAACTCCCTCCCAAACTGAGATTCCAGAATGTAATGCTTGCAGGTCTTTGGTCTGGTGCTCAAGAGCCAGTCATGCCAATTTTACTAAAACCATTTGTTGATCAGGCAAAAACACTGGCATCCAATGGTGTGTCCTGGAGAAAATGTGGAGCTCTGGTGAACAGCAACGTTGTTGGACTCTGTTGTTGTGTGGACTCAAAGGCAAGACCAGCTGTGCAGAACACCACCCGGTTTAATGGGTATTATGGTTGTGGCTTCTGTTTACACCCTGGGACTCTCGTTGAAAAACAGGTGAAGTATACTGAGGCCCTGTCCACACGTAGCCGGGGATCTGCCAAAACGTAGATATTTTCCTACGTTTTGGCCTGTCATCCACACGAAAACGGAGTTTTTTCACACGAAAACAGAGTTTTTTAAAAACTCCGGCCAAAGTGAAGATCTGCGTTTTCTCCGTTTTGGGTGTCTGCGTGAGGACGGACAAAACCGGAGTTTTAAGGTCCGCAACGTCACTTTCCGCGACAAAAAAATGCTGACATCACGTGTGCGACCTGTGTTTACACTAGCCGGCATCAGAGCTGCGCTCTGTCACTACCCGATCCATCAATCGTCCAAGCGCTTTCTGCTTGTTTGTTTTTGCAAGCGGAATTACTGCTCCTTGCGGAAGACCACAGACGAAGGACGAGGTTAAGAACGGGGGAAGTACTGCCGCCTACAGGTCTGGCATGTCCTTCACAACGTATTTATCCGGGTACGTGTGGACAGAGTTTGTTTTTAAAACGCGGTGGTGTGGATGCAAGTTTTTGGAGGGGCGGATATTCGTTTTCAAAAAACCCCGGCTACGTGTGGACTAGGCCTGAGACTGCCACAGAATACCCTGAGAGAGAGGCTAATAAAGCGATGGCAGATATGGAGCAGGCCGTAGAACAACACCGAAGTGTCAGAGGGGTGAAAGGTCCATCACCACTCATAAACATGCCTTATTTTGACATTGTTTGGGGGTTTGTTCCAGACTATATGCATGCTGTCTTGCTTGGTGTCATTAGACAGCTGACAGAGCTTGTGTTGAGTGGCCGTGATCAACCCTATGTAAGGTTATGAAGGTCATTATTTTCAGCTCCATACAGCTGCCCCCTGGGCACAATAACACCGTGTAGAAAAACCAAGGTCGGGTGTTCCTCAGACTGTTTACATTCCAGGAGAAGAGCCAGAAGGAGAAGAAGAAACTTTACTTAATCAAAGTACTTTATTTGTGATTAAAATTATTAAGCAAAACAGATGTTGATCAACAATAATCAAGTGAATGATCTGTGGAATAAAGATGTCATGATTTATGTGTTTAATGAAAACAGGACTACTGCACAGACATACTGATCCTCATCTCCATAGAAACGCATGACACATTGTTCCAACCAATCAGAGCTTTCGGCTGCCGCAGGAGAATCTGGTGTTGACTTAAAGTGTCCAATCCACTTTACTTCAACTTATCAACAATTCAGAGATATAAAACAAGGCAACGCCATTTTAAGTCAGTTCCATTTTGACTTCAGTTCTGTTCACCGTCATCCCAAAGAGAAGCACAGACTGGCCAGATGTGTTTTCTTCTTTAAACTAAGAACTGTGAAGTTGGAGATTTTCGTCGTTTAACAACCAGACGACGTCCTTTCAAAATAAGAGCACCTGCTGACGCTGCCGAACGGTACCGGGGTCGACCCTTCAGACGGGCTTTGACGTGCTGCGACCGCTGCTTCGACAGCTCCAGTACACATCCGAGGTTCTTGGACCTGGCATTTCCTGATCTACCTGGGAGGCCCCCCACTGGGTACATACAAGTGCTGGCCAGTAAATTAGAATATCATCAAAAGGTTGAAAATATTTCAGTAATTCCATTCAAAACGTGAAACTTGTACATTATATTCATGCAATGCACACAGACCAATGTATTTCCGATGTTTATTACGTTTAATTTTGATATTTATAGGTGACAACCAATGAAAACATCAAATCTGGTATCTCAGAAAATTAGAATATTCTAAAGGCCAATGAAAAAATGTTTGTTTCTCTAATGTTGGCCAACTGAAAAGAATGAACATGAAAAGAATGTGCATGTATAGCACTCAATACTTAGTCGGGGCTCCTTTTGCCTCAATAACTGCAGTAATGCGGCGTGGCATGGACTCGATCAGTCTGTGGCACTGCTCAGGTGTTATGAGAGCCCAGGTTGCTCTGATAGTCGTCTTCAGCTCCTCTGCATTGTTGGGTCTAGCGTATTGCATCCTCCGCTTCACAATACCCCATAGATTTTCTATGGGGTTAAGGTCAGGCGAGTTTGCTGGCCAATCAAGGACAGGGATACCATGGTCCTTGAACCAGGTGCTGGTGGTTTTGGCACTGTGTGCAGGTGCCAAGTCCTGTTGAAAGGTGAAGTCTGCATCCCCATAAAGTTGGTCAGCAGCAGGAAGCATGAAGTGCTCTAAAACTTCCTGGTAGACGGCTGCATTGACCCTGGACCTCAGGAAACAGAGTGGGCCAACACCGGCAGATGACATGGCACCCCACACCATCACTGACGGTGGAAACTTTACACTGGACCTCATGCAACGTGGATTCTGTGCTTCTCCGCTCTTCCTCCAGACTCTGGGTCCTTGATTTCCAAAGGAAATGCAGAACTTGCTTTCATCAGAAAACATAACTTTGGACCACTCAGCATCAGTCTTGTCCTTTTTGTCCTTGGCCCAGGCGAGACGCTTCTTGCGCTGTTTCTTGTTCAAGAGTGGCTTGACACACGGAATGCGACACCTGAATCCCATGTCTTTCATGAGTCTCCTCGTGGTGGTTCTTGAAGCGCTGACTCCAGCTGCAGTCCACTCTTTGTGGATCTCCCCCACATTTTTGAATGGGTTTGTCGTCACAATTCTCTGCAGGGTGCGGTTATCCCTAGAGCTTGTACACTTTTTTCTACCACATTTTTTCCGTCCCTTCGCCTGTCTGTTAATGTGCTTGGACACAGAGCTCTGCGAACAGCCAGCTTCTTTAGCAATCACCTTTTGTGTCTTGCCCTCCTTGTGCAAGGTGTCAATGATTGTCTTTTGGACAGCTGTTAAGTCAGAAGTCTTCCCCATGATTGTGGTGCCTTCAAAACAAGACTGAGGGACCTTTTAAAGGCCTTTGCAGGTGTTTTGAGTAAATCAGCTGATTAGAGTGGCAGCAGGTGTCTTCTATATTCAGCCTTTTCAGAATATTCTAATTTTTTGAGATACCAAATTTGGAGTTTTCATTAGTTGTCACTTATGAATATCAAATTTAAATGTAATGAACATTGGAAATACATTGGTCTGTGTGCATTGCATGAATATAATGTACAAGTTTCACGTTTTGAATGGAATTACTGAAATATTTTCAACCTTTTGATGATATTCTAATTTACTGGCCAGCACTTGTACACGGCAAAATAGCAGCTCATGTCATCACTTTATAAGCCTCGTGATATCTAGTCATAACAAAGACTACCAGATTCAATGACGTCAGCCTAAGGAGTCTGAACCAACCACACACACACACACGCACCAACACAACATCCAAATCCATTTTCATCCATCACAGAGTTAGTCCTGGTAGATTGTTTAGAATTTATAATTAAGAAATTAAAGATTCTCAACGATCCCAACTCTCTCTCTTTTCTTGTCTTAAAGTCAATACAGAGTGTTTAATTAAACTCCCTGATGATAAAAACAGCCTATTCTTCTGTTTATAACAAGTGAACTATTTACAGTGTATTAAAATACAACTCTAGATAGTTACATCACTTCTATTCCGTTACACCTACTATATCAGCAGTCCAAATACAATGAGGGTGCTAGCAAACAGGATCAAGGAAATCAAGCCACCACACCTTATTACACGACTTCCCAGACCCATTGCAGAGTTCAAGTACTGGAAAGCCTCAGAGTGGCGAGCTTGGCTCCTGTTTTACAGTTTGCCAGTCCTGAATGGGGTGCTTCAGTCACGTTATGTTAAGCGCCTATCCCTGCTGGTGTTTGCAGTATTTCTGCTTTTGAAGGACATTGTCACATTCGAAGAGATCAGCAAAGCAGATGAGATGCTGTTGGAGTTGGTGGCGAGGTTTCAACTGTTGTATGGAGAAGCATCTATGACATTCAATGTACACTTGCTAACGCACCTGTCCAAGTGTGTGGAACTGTGGGGGCCGCTCTGGGCACACTCAGCATTTGTATTTGAAAATGCTGATGGTGGTCTGTTGAAACTGTTTCACGGAACAAAATGTGTAGCTTTGCAGCCTGTAAACAAATTCTTGTTGCATAGAACGGTTCCGCTTTTCAGTGCAAGGTTTGCAGTTCGTGAGCAAGTAGAGAACTTCTGTTCGGAGCTCACAGATGACTCAAGAGTAAAGTCCTTCACTAGATATCAAGACACAACTGTTCTGGATAATGGCAGGGTTCCTGAGACAACTGAGGAAGAGAAAAGTGCCTTCATTTCTGCAGCAAAAGTCCCACCAGATGAAATGGTGGTACACAAGAGAATGGTGCACAAAGGACTGGTTTATACCAGCAAAGCTACAGCCCCAGTAAGAGAAGAAGGGATTGTTATGGAAAGTTGAGTGATGGTGTTTGTGGAGAGATTCGGAGCATTATATCTTTTCCCTCAGAGTGGTGCAGAAGTTGCTGTACTTTTCCAAAAGTTTCATACACAAGCATCATTCCCTTCACCACAAGGGTACAGATTTGAGTCACATATTAGACGTATAAGTAGGGGACCTGCTGTGGGTCTGATTCCAGTAGACCGGTTAGAGCAGAAATGTCTGGTCCTGAAAACTGCTGATGTGACTTTCCAAACCAACATGAAAGAGACTGGTCTTTGGTTGTGGGTGTAAGTAACTGTGGAAAGGCTCTGTAAATAAGTGATTGTTCTTGCATGGTTTTAATTTGATTTTATAGTTTTGTACTGCATGCTTTTATTTTGACGGACCAGCAGAGGAAATAAGGGAGAGCAGAGAAGGTCAATTGACTTTTGCTTGGAAACTGACAGCATGCTGTAAGACCAAACAGACAGAACTGGGCCTCTATACCCTTCCTTTTGACAATTAAGCACCTAGCTGGAATTGGGAACAAGGTATTGTTTGATGCATGTGTTTTATGTGGATTGATGTGATTTTCTATGTATGTTGTTGTGTTTAAAGTGGTTAAATGCAGAACAATGGTAACAACCATCTCAACCATAGAGCCAGGTGAACACCCATGCTAATATTAGCCTTTGTGTGGTTCACATGCTTGGACTTAGTTTTAATATTGGTTTTAGCTTTTAACATGTTTATGCACATTTTTTGATCTCACTCAACCTACCATTAATGTAGATTCAATAATATTGTGAATGGTTGTATGGCATAAAGGTCATCTTTGTAAGAGCTCATTATAATTTCATTTATCTGTTTCATTTAGCTCTTACGGTGTTTCAAGAAAGAAAAGGTGGATTTATGTTCAAAATAAGGATGCCAGCTGAACATGAATAAAAATTCTTTGAGAAACATCAGTACGCTTCACCTTTGTCTGGCTGGGTCCGCTACAGTAAGAGCTTGACCCTCATCAAGCCTGATGATCTGCTGCCACCCTTGACGAACCATGATGGGGGATCTTCATGCCTGATCTACACTAACCCAAGCAACAGACACAAGGATTTGGTGCAATGGTCAAGTACGGTAACAGTTGGAGATATTGAAGCTGAACTGTGAGTGATCTGCAATTATACAGGCTATGGAAGAAAGACTTTGTGAACTAAACCAATGAACAGTTAAAATTACCTGCTCAACAAATCGCAAAGAGGAACTTTTACAGCATTTGCATGGTACAACTGGACAATTTATAGCTAAGGACATTTTCCCTTTCACATTGGACTTTGCGGTATAAGTTCTTTGAAAGTTGTGTTTATTTTACTTTTTGCATTTGCAGTTATTGATGGTCTTTGTGTTTGTGCATTTATCCTAATTATTTGGGTTTTATGCTGTTTTTATGCTGTTCTTATTGTGTGGTTTGACTATATTAGTTAAAAGGTTTTCAATCAATTTTAAAGGTTTAAATCTTTAGTCAATAATGGCAGAGCCAACTACTGATAAAGAGCTGGAAAAGCAAGTTCAGGAGCCACGGAATGAGCTCCCCATACCCACAGATCCTTCTATCAGGCTAGGTTTGGAGGACAACGTTGAGACTAATAGTGACTTACTTGAAGGTCTCCGTCGTTCTGAACGTGCACGAAATCCCACTGAGAAGATGCGTATGCACCAGGATGAAGAGGCCAAGAAAAGGGAGAAAAGGCTGCTATCCATGTATGAGAAATGGAAGCTGCAAATTCGCAAGGCCAGAAACCAGCTTAAGGTGTACATGCAAGAGAGTGAGCTCTGGCTTCTTATCGAGGAACTTAAGAGGAGTCAAATAGACATAATGAACATATACTCTGAAATTCGAGATCTTGCTACACCTTCCACTGATATCAGAAGACGAGTTGACACGTGTGTTTCAGTGACCACCGAAATCATCAGCATTGCTCACAACAGAGCGATAGACGACAAAGCTGAATTTGATGAAAACCAGGAGAGACACCGCCTTCACGAGCTGCTCTGTCATGACTATGCAAAATCCATTTATGGATCTGCCTCCTCCATGACAAGTTACAAGTCAGACCATCATTCAGTCACATCGTCATTATTAGCCAAGCGGGCGGATGCAGCAGCTGAACTGGCAGCGAAGGAAGCAAGCTATGAGATGCTACAAGAGGAAGAAAGACAAAGGGAATTGATACGAGAGTTAGAAGAACAACATCGTAAGGCTCTAGAGGCTAAAAAATGTGAATTGGAGCGATTACAGGCAAAAAAGGAGGTGTGGGCGGCCCGAGCTAAACTGAAAGTCTACGATAAAGAGGCAGAAGGCGACGCATTCTGCTTCACTAACATTGAAAGTGACAAGGAAACAAAGGAAGTGCCTGTTACTGCAATTAACCCCCCTTATGTCACCACACCCTCAGGTACTGATATCTCATCTCTCACTCGGGTCTTTCAAGACAGCCTAGCCTTAAATAGGCTTCCTGCTCCAGAGCCATTTGTTTTTAGTGGTGATCCAATACGTTTCATTGAATGGAAGGCAGCATTTACTTCACTTGTCGACCAAAGGTCAATCACTCCTGCTGAAAAACTTTACTATCTCAAAAGATACGCTGGTGGGCCAGCACGCCAGGTTCTGGATGGTACCTTCTATCGAAGTGATAATGAGGCATATCAAGATGCCTGGAAAAAATTGAATCATCGTTTTGGCCAGCCATTCGTTATTCAGAGAGCATTCAGGGAAAGGCTTTACAATTGGCCAAGGATTCAGTCTAAGGATGCTGAGGGGCTTAGAAACTTCTCAGACTTTCTGAATGCCTGTCAAGATGCCATGCCTCATGTCAAGGGACTTGACATATTGAACGACTGTGAGGAAAATCAGAAACTCGTACATAAATTACCAGACTGGCTGACCTCACGCTGGAACCGTCTAGCTACACAAAGCTTGAATGAGAAGCAAGAATTCCCCAGTTTCAAGGAGTTCGCCAGTTTTCTGTCAACTGAAGCGGAGATTGCCTGCAATCCCATTACATCTTTGTATGCTCTTCATCTATCAGACTCAAGCACTGAAAGGAGAAATGTCCGAGATGAAAAGAGAAACAAGGTCAGTGCTTTTACTATTCAAACAGTTGCAAATGAAGATGAACAAAGGTCAGACTACCGAAAGGCTAAGATTTCATGTATTCTTTGTCAAGATGCCACACACCAACTTCATGGATGTCCCAAGTTCACAGAGATGTCATTGATCGAAAGACGGACTTATGTAAAGGAGAAGAAACTCTGCTATGGATGTCTAAAACCCGGTCACGGCGCAAAAGACTGCCACCATCGTCATTACTGTGACATCTGTAAGGGAAAGCATCCAACAGCCCTTCATGACTCCAATTATGCTAAAGAAAGACCTTCAGAAATGGGAATAAGTCATGGTCCTGCTGCAACTTCGCTCAGTGTAGCAGCAGAAGGTTCATCCAATACATCGATGGTGATACCAGTGTGGGTATCTTCTAAAAATAACCCAGCTGCTGAGAAACTTGTCTATGCTCTTCTCGATACCCAGAGTGACACTACATTTATCGATCAAGCAGTAAGTGATGGTCTTGAGGCAGACAAACATCCAGTTAAGCTGAAGTTGACCACCATGAGTGGAAGGGATACCGTTATCACAAGTGAGTGTGTTTCGGGACTACGTGTAAGAGGATACAGTTCCGCCATTCAAGTCAATCTGCCGAGGACCTACACAAAGGACTGTATACCGGTGAACCGTGCTCACATTCCTACTTATGAGTCAGCTAAACAATGGAGTCATCTCACAGAAATAGTTGAAGAAATTCAACCACTTAAAGACTGTGAAGTGGGACTCCTGATTGGCTACAACTGTTCTCAAGCCATGGCCCCAAGGCAAGTCATTTTAGGAGGAGATGAAGAACTCTATGCTATACGGACAGACTTGGGATGGAGCATTGTCGGACCATCTTCACATGGTTATGATTCACTGAGCAGAAGTAGTTTCTGTCATAGAATTGCTGTTAAAGAGCTACCTCCTGCAACTCCTGTCGATGTGATCCGCATATTGGAATCTGACTTTAATGAAGGAAGCGAAGATACCAAAACAGTCTCACAAGATGACATCATCTTTCTCAACAAGCTAAGTGAAGGCATAGAGAAAAACAGACATGGTCATTACGAAATGCCTCTGCCATTCAAAATCAGACCTAACCTGCCTGATAACAGAGATGCAGCGTTGGTACGCCTTAATCACCTTAAAAGGAAACTGCAACGAGACGAAAGGTATAAAGAGCAGTACATCAGATTTATGGAGGAGGTCATCGAAAGAGGAGAAGCAGAGCAGATTGAGAATGGTGGGAGTGATGGGGAAAGATGGTATATTCCCCATCATGGTGTACGCCATGTACAAAAGCCAGACAAACTTCGTGTTGTGTTCGACTGCTCAGCCAGATATAAAGGTACCAGCTTAAATGACCATCTACTCTCTGGCCCTGACATGTTAAACAGCTTGAGTGGAGTTCTCATACGTTTTCGTCAACATTCTGTTGCACTGATGTGCGATATTGAAAAGATGTTCCACCAATTCTATGTTGATGAACCTGATCGAAATTACCTTCGCTTTCTGTGGTGGAAGCAAGGAGATTTGAACTCAAAGCCAAGCGAGTTCCGCATGAAGGTGCATCTGTTTGGCGCAGCATCCTCCCCTGGATGTGCTAATTTTGGGCTGAAGCATTTAGCTAAGGAGAATGCCAACATCTATCCTCATGGCTCTCGATTCATCATGAGGGACTTCTATGTAGATGACGGGCTCACAAGTGTGGGAAACGCAGAAGACGCTATTCAACTTGCCAGAGAAGCCCGTGAACTTTGTGCCACTGGTGGTCTCAGACTTCACAAGTTTGTGTCGAACAACCGTGATGTCCTGGAGAGTATACCACTCTCTGAATGAGCAACAAATGTGACAAATATGGATCTCAAGCTTGACACCCTTCCATCAGAGAGAGCTCTTGGAATCAAATGGGATGTAGAGTCTGACCATTTTAAGCTTAATGTCAGCCTTAAAGAGCAGCCTGCAACACGCCGCGGTGTCCTGTCTACAGTGGCCTCCCTGTATGATCCACTCGGCCTTGTAGCACCAGTTCTGCTTAAAGGGAAAATCATCCTTCAAGAGATGTGTAGGCGTGGCACAAGCTGGGACGATTTCCTTCCCGATGAGCTCCGTCCAAAGTGGGAACAGTGGAAAAACAACCTGTCTCAACTGGATAATGTTGCAATACCCCGCCAATATGTACCTGCTGGATTCGGAAGGGTTTTAAAGACAGAGCTGCATCATTTCTCTGATGCCAGCACAAAGGGCTATGGTCAGTGTTCATACCTCAGACAACAAAATGAAGATGGAGATGTTCATTGCAGCCTAGTCGTGGGAAAGGCTCGAGTTTCACCCACAAAACTCACAACTATTCCACGATTGGAACTGACAGCGGCCGTTATTTCAGTGAAGATGAGCAACATGCTAAAGGAGGAATTTGGGTCCGCGAACATTGAGGAATTTTTCTGGACCGACTCAAGGGTGGTTTTGGGATATATAAAGAACGAAGCAAGGCGATTCCACACCTTTGTGGCTAACCGTGTCCAGAACATTCAGCTTGGCTCAGCCCCTCAACAATGGAGATATGTTGCAACAAATGACAATCCTGCTGACCATGCTTCTCGGGGCCTGAACACCAGTGAGCTTCTGTCATCCAACTGGTTCACTGGTCCAGCATTCCTGTGGAACAAGGAAATGAAGCTACCAGCAGACGAAACTCCGGATTTAACAATCGGAGATCCAGAAGTCAGAAGTGCCTTATCTCTCACCACAGGAACTGTGGAGCAAATCAGCTTGGCTGATCGATTGTCTAAGTTCTCATCTTGGCCCCTGGTCATCAGAGCTGTTGCACGCATTTTAAGGCGTATCAGAAAAAACAAGTCGGACAGTCTGACAACTGTAATGGAACGAGAAGATGCCAAACATTGCATAATCAAAGACTTGCAGGAAAATACTTATCAAGAGGAGTTGAAACTTTTGAACAAAGGGATTCGGCTACCATCTAACAATCGACTATACTCACTTGATGCATTCCTTGATCAAGACGGTATCCTCAGGGTGGGAGGAAGGCTGAGCAACTCCTCTCTTCCCAGCTCCATCAAGCACCCTGCGATCATCCCCAAGAATCATCCCATCACAAAGATGTTGATCGCTCACCATCACGAAAGAATGGAACACCAAGGTAAAGGCCTCACCATTAATGATATTAGGTCCAGTGGCTACTGGATCCCAGGAATGAACCAGGTTGTAGCATCCTACATTCGCCACTGTGTCACCTGTAGACGGCACCGGAAGCCAACTGAAGAGCAAAGGATGGCTGATTTACCCCCTGAACGTGTGGAACCATCGCCGCCTTTTTCCTTTTGCGGAATGGATTGCTTTGGCCCTTTCGTTACCAAGCAAGGAAGAAAGGACAGCAAGAGGTACGGTCTTCTTTTCACTTGCCTCAGCTCCCAGGCCATCCATATCGAGATGCTTGACAGCATGTCAACAGACTCCTTCATTAATGGTTTGAGATGTTTCATTGCTATTCGTGGCACTGTTAATCAGATCAGGTCTGACCAAGGGAGCAATTTTGTTGGAGCCAAAAACGAACTCAAGGAAGCTCTGAAGGAAGTTAGCGCAGACCGGCTGGCGTCATTTCTTGCAGAGAGACAATGTGACTTTGTCATGAATGCACCTCATTCAAGTCATGTTGGAGGAGTGTGGGAGAGACCGATTAGGACTGTGAGAAGTGTCCTAGGGTCTACACTTGCCTTGTCTTCTGGTAGGCTAAATGATGCCTCATTGAGGGCCTTCTTCTATGAAGCCATGTCAATCGTCAACAGTCGCCCTCTGACTGTTGACAACCTCAGTGACCCCCATAGTCTCGAGCCACTCACGCCCAATCATCTCCTGACTATGAAATCTACCAAGGCGTTACCTCCCCCATGAAACTTTGTCAGGGAGGACATGTACAGTAGGAAAAGGTGGCGGCACGTCCAATACCTGGCAGAACAGTTTTGGAGTAGATGGCGAAAGGAATATCTTGCCAGCATTGCTCTCAGACAAAGGTGGCACACTCCAAGAAGAAACATGCAAGTTGGAGATATCGTACTCGTCAAAGGAGATGATGCACACAGAAATGAGTGGAGATTGGGGAGAGTTTCAGGAACTACTACCGATAAAGACGGACTCGTAAGAAGAGTGAAGATCTGCCTTGGTGACAGAAACCTTGGTAAAAAGGGGGAGCGTTTCCACAAGATGTCGGAAATTGAGCGCTCAGTCCAAAACCTTGTCCTGTTGTTAGAGACGAGCTGAATTTGCTCCTGTACTCCTTGGCTCACAATACTGCCTTCGATAGCATCTAATCTAAATTCAGTAGATCTGTTTATAAGGCTAGGTACTCCTGAGAAGGTTAATTTTACTTGAGAAATCATTCGTGCTTAATGTACACAGTAAACTGTTTCATTGCTCACTCATGATTGGTGGGAGTGTAAGTAACTGTGGAAAGGCTCTGTAAATAAGTGATTGTTCTTGCATGGTTTTAATTTGATTTTATAGTTTTGTACTGCATGCTTTTATTTTGACGGACCAGCAGAGGAAATAAGGGAGAGCAGAGAAGGTCAATTGACTTTTGCTTGGAAACTGACAGCATGCTGTAAGACCAAACAGACAGAACTGGGCCTCTATACCCTTCCTTTTGACAATTAAGCACCTAGCTGGAATTGGGAACAAGGTATTGTTTGATGCATGTGTTTTATGTGGATTGATGTGATTTTCTATGTATGTTGTTGTGTTTAAAGTGGTTAAATGCAGAACAATGGTAACAACCATCTCAACCATAGAGCCAGGTGAACACCCATGCTAATATTAGCCTTTGTGTGGTTCACATGCTTGGACTTAGTTTTAATATTGGTTTTAGCTTTTAACATGTTTATGCACATTTTTTGATCTCACTCAACCTACTATTAATGTAGATTCAATAATATTGTGAATGGTTATATGGCATAAAGGTCATCTTTGTAAGAGCTCATTATAATTTCATTTATCTGTTTCATTTAGCTCTTACGGTGTTTCAAGAAAGAAAAGGTGGATTTATGTTCAAAATAAGGATGCCAGCTGAACATGAATAAAAATTCTTTGAGAAACATCAGTACGCTTCACCTTTGTCTGGCTGGGTCCGCTACAGTGGGTAACCTTTTTCTCTTGTGTTTCACAACTTCTCTTGACCAGTCATCAGTTCTGGCTGATTCAGATTTCTGCCCAGGAGGGTGGACTTTGTGTGCTGTGCCATGTGTCTGAACTGGCTTTTTGTTTTCCTGGTTTACAGTTCTGAGCATTCCTCACTGTACTGGAGAACACCAGGATGTTGTATTTGTGGAAGGTCCTCCTTCGGAGGGGACAGGGAAACAACACAATATGGGGTTTGATTTGTGCCACATTTATGTCCAGCTTCAACAACAGAAAAAAAAAAACAAAGCAAAGAACCAGAAACCCAGAAAGACAAGAACCAGAACCAGTGATAACCCTACCATACATCAGAGGCATAACAGAAAAAATAAGAGCAACAATGAAAAAACACAACATAAACACACCAACAAAACCATACACAACAGTTAGAAACAGACTAGTGCACCCAAAAGACAAGATACCAGCTGGGCTTAAATGTGGAGTCGTTTACCAAATCCCATGCAAACTCTGCAATAAAACATACATAGGAGAACCCGGACGCCAACTCAACACACGAACAATAGAACACAGAAAGGAGTGTGAGAAAGAAACAAGTGGAAAACACACAAGAGCAGCAAAAGAAGAAGCAGAAAGTACAATAAAGAAGTCAGCCGTAACAGATCACTGCTTAAGAGAAACCCATGTAATGGACTGGGACAACACAAGGATCATAAACACCGAACAACAAAAATACAAAAGATGGATAAAAGAAGCTATCGAGATAAGGAGACGTGGATGTGGGACCATGAACAGGGACTACGGAGTTTACACGCTGGACCGTGCATGGGACTGCATCGTCGGAGAGGGGAGAGCGGGCAGTAGAGGGCGACAACGTCCTCTGCTGCCCGCGGATAAACGGAGAAGGAAGTGACGCCACCATCAGCGTCAGCTCTGAGGATGTTTGTAGTCACAAACGAAACGTTGGCAGGTAAAGGAAAAACCTTTCCTGTGTTTTAAAAAGAACTAGAAATGGAATTAGAAACAGAACACAGCAAAGATCCAAGCTTTAAGTGTTCGCCTTTTTTAATCTGCTCAATTCTTTAAGTTTTGTTTTTACTTCATGTACAATGGCGGTTTTAAACGGGGGCCCACAGGGGCCTGGGCCCCTGTAGAACCGGCCCTGGCCTCTGTTATGGCCCCTGTGCTGAAGAGATCGGATTTCCCCCCCCCCCCCCCCCCCCCCCCCGCGCGCTGCCTCGGAGACGGGAACTAATGCGCTGCAGCGTTTCACACGGAGCCTTTAAAGCGCAGCACGCTCTGTGGACAGAACTTTACGCGGTGGATTTTTGAATGAAGGATTAAAAATAGTTTAAATAGGACCCGAAGAAGTTCTTGAGGACTCTAAACGGAAAAGACGCTAAGAGACGAAGGTAAGCAGTACAGTTTATTTTCCTGACATCAGTGTTTTGATCGTAGTCGCGCGTTTCTGTCATTTACTTTTAAGTTCCTAACCGAGTCTATCCACAGTTAATACTGATTTGTTTTTCCTTTGTAACATTAACTGTAAAATAAAAATGAAGTTGCTGCATTTTAAGCCTTAGACACGTTGAGATTAGGTCACAGTATTCACTTATCTATGACTTTCTCGCAGCACTGACTGGAAGCATCAGCGGGACGTTTTGTCCTTTTTTTTACCGCTGTTAGTAAAGAACAGCGTAGACAGAGAGAGGATGAAAGTCACGAGGGAACTGAGAAGCAGGATGAAAGAGAGAAGGAGGAGTTGGTTGGAGAGGAACCAGACAGGTCAGAGGCTGTCCACCCTGAGAGTGAGGAGGAAGATGTAGGCTGTGAGGGAGAGAGTGAGGAGCAAAAAGAGGGACATCTTCGGTCATGTACACTACCGTCAGGTTTGTGGGTGTTCAACAACCCCTCTGTGTTTGCAGCTCATATTGTGTGTAAAATGCATTTGAGGCATGCTGACTCTGGACCAACATTTCTGTTGTTTATATTTAATAAATAGATAAAATAAGACTCTGAATTAACTAATTATGACTTTTATCCTCATGCTAACATTTATTTTCTTTCAGATATCAGCAAGTGCAAAGATGACCCACCTACTCAGCCTAGTTTGAGGACATTTCCAGTGACATTAATAGGAGACAGAAGACGCAGCTTCCAGCCAAGCTGGTATGAAAGTCATCCTTGGGTTGAATATTCGGTTTCAATGGACTCTACTTATTGTCATGCATGCAGACATTTTAGCCCACCAAGTAGTGCAGGAAGTGTGTTTGACTCTCAGTGTGGATTTAGAAACTGGAAAAAAGCAACTGAGAGAGGAGGGGGGTTTTCAGTACACGCAAAGTCTGAAAGGCATAAGGACTCAATGATAGCGTGGAGGGACTACCAGAGGGCTGTGAAAGCTAATACAACATTGGCTAATATACTCGACAAGGAACACAGTAAAAAGGTTAAAGAAAATCGTGAGTATATCAGAACAATTGGTGAAGTGATTTTGCTTACAGCCCGGCAAAACATAGCACAGAGAGGACACAATGAGTCTGAGGAATCAAATAACAAAGGCAACTTCAGGGAAATTCTTGAAATGGTTGCAAATCATGATCCAGCTGTTAAACGTAGACTCACATCCATTCACAACGCAAAATACACAAGCAAGGTCATTCAAAATGAGGTTCTTGATTGTTTGGCAGAAATGGTACGCTCTGAAATCATTGAAGAAGTGAAAAGCAGTCAGTATTTCAGCATCATGGCAGATGAGACTAAAGATGTTTCAAAACAGGAGCAGATATCATTCATACTCAAGTACTATTATGATGGAGCTATCAAGGAAAGTTTTCTCCATTTTGAATCTGTAGAAAGACTAGATGCAGTGGGCCTTACTGAAAAGATAGTGAACCTATTGGAACACCATGGATTAGACTACAAAAACCACCTTATAGGCCAAGCATATGACGGTGCTGCTGTAATGAGTGGTAAGCATTCTGGGGTCCAGGCTAAAATTAAAGAGACAGCTCCATTTGCATTTTACATCCATTGCAGTGCCCACTGTCTCAATTTAGTATTAGTTGATTCTATCAAAGCAGTCCCAGAAGCAGAGGAATTTTTTGCTCTGTTACAGAGTCTCTATGTTTTTACTTCTGGCTCATATGTACACCCCAAATGGCTAGCTGTGCAAAATGAGATGTATGGCAGCACAAGAGAGCTACAAAAATTAAGTGACACAAGATGGGCTTGCCGATTCATTGCTCTACGCAACATAATGGACAGATTACCTGCCCTAAAACGTGTCCTGCAAGAGACTGCACAAGAGCGCAGGGGAGAAAAATCTTCTGAGGCTCGAGGTCTTCTGGCACAGATTGACCTAGAATTTGTTGTGCATCTTGTTACGCTCCGTACATTGTTCGGGGAAACAAAGCTTCTTTCAGATATGCTGCAGTCCTCAACTGTTGACCTCTCAAAAGCAGCCGATTTAGTTGAAGGATTGGTGCAGACTTTAACAGATTTCAGGCAGGAGTCCTTTTTTGACAAGTTGTGGGGGGAAGTACTGAACATTTGTGAACAGTGTGATGCTGCCACACAGTCGGAAGCAAAACGACAGATAAAGACAAGCTCCAGACTTTGTGAGTACCACATACTAAGCTCAGTTGGTCAGAGGGAGCTGGCCTCTGACAAAGAAACTTATCGGTCTTCTTTTTTTTATCCTGTCATTGACTGCATGCTAAGTGAACTGAGCAGACGTTTTTCAAAGACCAGTTGTGAGCTGATGAGCAGTATTCGATCTCTTAACCCTAAAAGTGATGCTTTTTTGAAAGACACCACTTTGTTTGAGTTTGGTCATCTTTTTGATGCTAATATTGAGGATCTGGGGCATGAACTGCATCAGTTCAAGAGACTTTTGGATAGAAAAATAAAGACTGGTGTGGTTGAAAAGCTTTCTGATACAGTGGAGTTGATCCGTTTCACAGAGCCATACAAGGAGGTATTTTACGAGTTCTTTAGACTGTGCAAAATCGCAGTTGCACTCCCAGTAAGTTCTGCCTCTTGTGAGCGGAGTTTTTCAACATTAAAAATAGTAAAAACCTACCTCCAGTCTACCACTACAGATGAGCGCCTTAGCAATCTAGGGGTGCTAAGCATTGAATCCAGAAGGGCCAAGGCTCTGAACCTTGAAGCATTTGTAGACCGTTTTGCAAGACAGCACAAACGTAGAATACTGTTATTGTAATGGGACAGATTACTGTGTGACCAATTACTGTGTCACATCTTGATGATGATTTATGCTGTAAAACTAAATCAGCACAAACTTACACAAAAGAAGTGTGTGTGTGTGTGTGCGTGTGTGTGCGTGTGTGTGTGTGTGTGTGTGTGTGTGTGTGTGTGTGTGTGTGTGTGTGTGTGTGTGTGTGTGTGTGTGTGTGTGTGTGAGTGAATGTTTATTTTTCATATGTACAGTTCATATAATCTTCTAATAAAGTCACAAACTATAATAATTGACTAGAATTGTTTTTTTACTCAAGTCTCATGTTACTGTGAAGCATTCAGAATTGTTATCTGAGTACTATAAAAACATGCCAGTTTTACTTTCACAAGTAAACCATTACTGCATTTGCCGTAATAGTTTACTTGTTCATTGTCTTTTATTATGATTTTTTTTTCTTGTGCCCCCATGAAAAAATACTGGCCCCACTGTGGCCCCCCTGGAAAATTTGGTCTAGAACCGCCCCTGTTCATGTACACAGTGTTTATTGATGGATGGAAAAATATTACTATTTTATCGAAAAACTGCAACGTTAAATGTGAACAAAAGTGACGTAATCTTGATTAGTTGCTAAAACCACTTTAAATGGCAATAAAAATTCCCTTAAGATTTTAATGTTTGTGATGTTCAACATTTGCTGAAACAATTGCAATTTCTGTTTGTTTTATATCATAAATGTAAATAAAGATAATATTGATTATTGTGTAATTATTCATAGATCAATTTTTTATCTTAGAAGCTGTTTATTTTTTTACTTATTTTTCCTAATATTAAATGTACTAAAATATGTACGCTCTTGTCTTCAGTGTGGCTTGTGTGTGATGGAGGAATGTTTTTATTAAACTGCTTTCATAGATTCATCCAAAACATCAAAACTGAAAGTGATTGAAAACTATAGTTTTAGAATTGTATTCAGAGAGAGAATTAACCATATTACCAGTATCAAGCTAAGCACTTTAACACATTCCCCAAAGCAAGCTAAACATTACTGGTCTCAATTTTTTGGGCACTAGTGGCAGTTTTTCACACTGCAAGGAAGCAGGAAACCTTGGGAGAGAGGAGGGAGAAATGCGGCTAAAGATATGGGGCTGGAATTCAAACCCTGGATCAACTTGATCCACCAGCAGACATTGCTGGTGGATAAACCAGCAATGAACGAGCAATGACCAGCAAGCTGGTTTATGCTGCTGGACCAGCATAAACCAGCTAAACCAGCACCAAACCAGCATGGACCAGCAAGGAAGCCATGCTGGTCTTTGCTGGTTTTTCCAGCAGGGAACGTAACGTGATAACAACTTAACGTGATTACGTAATTCCGTAAGGTTCATGTTCAGCCAATCAAATACTTTGACGTCATCGGCAGTCGACGGACCCCGAGCCGATCTCGTACCGACACCGGGTTGGGCTCAATTTTTGAGCCGCAATGTGGGGTCTTGATTGTGACCAATAAGATGCGACTGTTATGGCCCAGGGCTATTTGGGGTTTTCCGCTCTGTGTGTGTGTGTGTGTGTGTGTGTGTGTGTGTGTGGAGATGCAGCACCCGTCTCCCATCTCACTCGATTGCTTCCCAGTTACACTCCCAGCTTTAGTTGCTGCTGATGTGTCTGTGTTTTGATAATCCGTGTTTTGTGTTAGGGTTATGTAAATAAATGTTGTTTTGTTACTTTTACCACAAGAACATGCGTCCTCAACCGTTACGACCCAGGCCCCCTAGACAGCCTGGGTCGTAACGGTGATAATTCCATATAAATATCAACCTGATTGATCTTTGAATGTTTAACCAGAATAATTTAGGATTATTCTGGGACCAGAAACACACTTTGTATTAATTCAGACAGAGTCAATGATATCATCAAAATAAACTTTGTTATCTAGACTAATTATAATACAGGACAAGCTATGAATACTGATGTGTGATTTTTATCAGAACCTTCGTATCTGAGAGAAATTGTGAGTTCTGGGTGTAAAAGAATTTGGTCTGCTAAAACTAGAGAGTTGATTATTAATAAAACAACATCAGACACCATCTTGTTGTGTCTACAAACCCTGATGGGAGACCCCGTTGTAGATCCGGAATGTTGAAGTCTGGTGGACCCCAAAGCACCGAAGTCCGTAGAAAAGGCCGGTCTAGGCTTGTCTCCAGGTCACAGCAGGCATGAAGGTTGTTGCGTCTAAGAATGGACTCTTGAGGAGTCATGATGTGTCAGCTTTGCAGTGTGCAAACAGGTTCGACAGCGTGTCAAAGAGATGCTTCAAAAGAGTTTCCTCCGGAGTGTCAGCTGGAAACAAACTTACTCAACCCCACTCAACTGAACTGAACAACTCAGGAAGTGGTCTAAGTTTTATTGATTCATATGTTGTGATTTTCTAGCAAATCACAACTTGCCATGTTAAGGAGGTTTTACCAACCAAACCTCAGAAGCACTCCTCCTTCAGCATAGCATAGCATAGCATAGTTTATTTATATAGCACATTTAAAACGCAGCATGGGAGCTGCCCAAAGTGCTGCACAGGCTAAAACAAAACACAACCATTCGAAAGAACTAAAACAGAGGATAAAAATCCAATCAAAGGCAGAGAAAACATGATGAATACTAAGAACACATTAAAACACTAAAACGAGTCACTGTCTAAAAGCCAAAGCGTAAAAGTGGGTCTTTAAACGAGATTTCAAAACTGCCAGAGACGGAGCCTGCCGAACTCCAATGGGCAATGAGTTCCACAGCTTTAGGGCAGCATGGACAAATGCTCGTTCACCCCGTGATTTGAATCGCATCCGCGGTGTGCACAGCAGCAAAAGGTCAGCCGACCTCAACGTGCGCGTGGGTACATATGGAGTGAGCAGGTCAGAGAGATAGGGAGGTGCCAGGTCGTTGAGAGCTTCAAATACAGAGGTCAGGAACTTAAACTGCACTCTGAAAATGACAGGGAGCCAGTGAAGATGTGCCAGGATAGGGGTAATATGGCTACATCGGTGTGTACTCGTCAAGAACCTGGCAGCAGCGTTCTGAACAACCTGCAGCCGATTCAGGGCAGAGACTGGAACACCAATGAGGAGGGCGCTTGCATAGTCCAGGCGAGAGGTAATGAAGGCATGGATGACTGACTCCAAATGCCTCCGTTTCAGGATTCGTCTGAGGTGAGTCAGGCGGCGAGGCTGATAAAAACAAGACCTCACTACAGAGTTTATCTGTGGGGCCATTGTGAGTCCAGCATCCAGCTTGACCCCGAGACTCGTCACACACTGTTTGGGGTTAAAGGTTAAAAGGTCACAAACAGGGTGAGAGCCATGGTGGTTGCGGGGGTCAAAAACAATAAACTCAGACTTCTTTTCATTCAGTTTTAAGAAGTTGGATGCCAGCCAGCCCTTCACGTCATCCATACATGCAGCCAATTTCGAGCCCGCATTTTTCTCGTCCATTTCCACGTATAGCTTACAGTCATCAGCGTAGATGTGGTAGCTCAGGCCATGCTGATTCAGGATGTTGCCCAGAGGCAGAAGGTAGATAGAAAACAGCAATGGCCCAAGAACGGAACCCTGTGGCACCCCCCAAGGCAGTGGAAGACAGGAGGATGCACAGTCACCAATCTGTACAGAGATGTGCCACCCCCGTCACCCCAACCCAAGACCCAAGCCGATCCAGTAAAATATGGTGATCGACCGTATCAAAAGCCGCTGAAAGGTCCAGCTGGAGCAGCAGTACCGTAGACCCAGAGTCGGATGCCACCAGAATGTCATTTAGCACCCTAATCAAAGCAGACTCAGTGCTATGGTTTGGTCTAAAGGCTGACTGAAACACATCCAGCAACGAGTCGCTGTTCATATGAGCAGAGATCTGACCATGAACAATTTTCTCAAGGACCTTCGAGAGAAACGGGACTTTCGATTTAGGGTGGAAGTTCTCATAAGTGGAGTGATCCAGACCAGGTTTCTTCAATATCGGCTGAACAACCGCATCTTTAAAAACCTTAGGGAACACTCCAGTGCTGAGGCTAATGTTAAAAATGTTCATGAGTGCCGGGCTCAGCGCAGACACCGAGTCGCGCACCAATTTAGCCGGGAGGCAGTCCACCGAAGAGCCAGCTGGCTTCATGGAGCTAATCAGTTTCATCAAGTCAGCTGAACTAGAGCAAAGTCTGAGAAGGCAGGTGGGTCAGGCGGTTCCACCTGGATAGTGTGTATTTGAGGCTGGAGGCTAAGCCTAATACCAAGGATCTTGTTGAGGAAAAAGCTCTGTAGCTCTGTGCATAAAGCAACAGTGGGATTTAGACCATCAGACTCATTTAACAGTAGCAGGGAGTTAACTGTGCTGTACAGCCTGGACTGGTCTCCATGATGCTGTGAAATGATAGCAGAAAAGTAGATGTTACGAGCAGATCTAACTGTTCTCTGGTAGCGTGAAAGTGCATCAACCAGGAGCAGCCGAGAGCATGACAGTCTGTCTCTCCTCCACCTCCGTTCCAGCACCCTGCACTGTCGCCTGAGGCTACGGGTGTCATCATTCAGCCAAGGGTCGGATGTTGTCTGCTTCCTCCTCGGTCTCAGAGGGGCAACAGCGTCCAGAGCAGCAGAGCAGGTCACACTGAACCGATGCAGAAGGCCACCTACATCCATGCAGGAAACCGACAAGGGCGGAGCGAGGGCATCGGTGTCCAAAACCGACAGAAAGTTGGAAGTCGTACTCGGAGATAAGCGCCAGGAGTAACGAGCAGACCGTCGCCGGGCTGGAGGAAGGAGACGTGAGATGCTGAACGTGATCACAGCATGGTCGGAAAACGCCACAGGCTCCACAGATAAATCATGCACATCCAGTCCAAAAGATAAAACCGAATCCAGGGTGTGCGAGTCAGCATGTGTGGGAACGTTTACCAACTGCTGTAGTCCAAATGAGTCTAAAACATTCATAAAGTCCCTCACCGGTGGTTTCAGAGGGCAGCGGACGTGGATATTAAAATCACCCAAAATAATCCCCTGTTCATGTTTTGGGAGAACATCAGCTAAAAGTTTGGAGAAATCATTTATAAAATCCTTCTTGTATCGTGGTGGCCTGTAGCAGTAAAACGAGGATGGGAGGAGAGAAGCCCAGCTCTAATACTGAGACTTCTAAACTGGTCGGAGCCATCAGCCCAGCAAGAGGTTTAAGTGGGAGGTTAGAGCAGTACAGGGACAGCAAGCCCCCCCCCCCCCCCCCACCCCCCACCGCCACAGAGTCTCGGCTCATTAAAGGAGACATAACATGAAAAACCCACTTTTTTATCCATTAACACAGTGTGTTTCACATTTTAAGTGTCTAAGTGAGCAAAAAGGCTTATATTATTCACTGGAGTTGCTATTTAGATATTTAATAATTAAGTTTTGGGCATATTTGTCCACCCGTTCAGTTTTTACATTATCTATTACATCAGTAATTAATTTAGTGAGGATAACTACCAAATATGGTAATGGCCCTCGGCTAAACACAGAGCCAATCCGCCATTTTTTCTTCTCGCTAAGATTTTTTGTAGTCCTATTGGAAAAATGCAGAATGTCTGGTTATTTTAGCCACACACAGCTCAAAACTGTTCCTCGTTTTAAGGAAGGGTGGTGTGGCAGTATTTAAACCCAGGAGCTGATGACACTACTGCTAAAAAACACAGAAGAAAAAGTAGTGTGTGTGTGTTTGTGTGTGTGTGTGTGTGTGTGTGTGTGTGTGTGCGCGCGCGCGTGCGCGTGGTTCGTTCGTTCCTGTCTCCAGGCTAGTAAGTACTGAGGGCTTCATCTATCTAAAAGGAGTCATTCCCATCTGAATGTGGCAGCACCGGGACACAGCAGCAGAGCGGTAAGCTTCATATCACTCTAAAATGTCGACAAACTTTACTTTAGATTTACGGGCATTAGCAGCACTAAAGCGTTAGCATCCGGCTTGCTATCGCTAGCACAGTATGCTAGTAAAGTTAGCACCCAGATTAATGTGGATTTGGCTGATTTTCGTGGAATAAAACGTGATTTCTGATCAACGCCTTCTTTTACACCAGATGATAACCTCCCACTGATTGTAGCAGCAGAGAGCCTGTGTGTTATTCTACATGAGTGTGATGTAATCTTAGCATCCAGTAAATAAAGTCCCATATCAGCTAAAATGCAGCGTGACAAAGTCATTAAAGTGCGTCAACACAGTGGATTTAATAGTTTTAAAGAACAATCTCTAAGTGAAGTGAGGTTAGTTTTTTGTCTCACTCCAGATATAAAAACTAACTCTGCATCAGTCAGACGCAGCAAAGCTCACCGTCTGTATGAGCGTGAGCGTCGGAAAGCTGATAAAATCGGCTGTAAAATAATTAAAACAAAAGTAAAAATGCTCCTTTGCTTTTTAGAGTCCACATCCAGAAGACTGGAGCCGTGTTTCACTGACAGGCTGTCAGACTAACGCCCTGATGAGCTCAGCTGGGACAAACTGGTCTGATGTTTAGGTAAGTGAAGATCTGCTTCTCCAAGTCCTTGAGATGCTAGTAAAAATAATTTAGCCAGCTTGCTAATGTTACTTTTCTTCTCCTCTAAGGAACACAGAACGTTCAGATGTTGGAGCTCACGTCACCTACTGAGGAAGGAGACCCACCAGTAAAGAGACGGTCTGGACCAGACCAACGTGAGTGATGACACACCTCAGCCACCCTCATCATTAAGAACACCTCACCCCCTGAATCACTCCGTCTGATGACAGCAGAGTGATTTATTTGATGTTTTACTTGTTTAGTCTGTTTAGAAATTATTGAATTACATTATTTTCTGTAATCGACCATCTGATCTGGATGTGTGCAGAATAACTTTCCCCAAATTCAGCAGCAGCTGGCCTACAAAAACAACTGCAGCATGTAGTAAGTCTGTCTGCGCTGCTCTCTAATGAGCTTCCTTTCATAAGGAATCATTTGTATAATTTTAGTGTCACTATTTTATTACATTTGTAGGAAAATATGAAGTCACTGCAGCAACACAAACGTGACTATAAACATGAAAGCTAAAGAAACAACTTTCCTAAAGCTGCTTGTAGACAAAATATTTCATTAAAGTTATTGTCTATCATTGCAGAATATGGCGATGACATCATGGAACTGGTCTTTGGAAAAGTTTTCCCTGAACCAACTCCATTTCTAGATGAGGTAGAGAAGATCTGCATCTCACCAACTCTCTGGTCTCAGAGACAACGGAGGTCTCCCACTGTTGTCCAGGACCAGTTTGAAGCCCACATACTGCCCCTCCCTCATCATCAGGAAACATCAATCCGTATCCTGAGGACAACAGAAGACGGCAGGAGGACAGGAACTCTGAGACCTAGACACCACCAGCACCGAGACACAAAGCACCTGTGTGCACAACGCCTGTTTAACTACTAAAGCCTGTTTATTATATTGTTCTACTTATTTGCTGTGAGGTTAATACTTAGAAAATTTGTATATTAATGTAAACAATTAAAAAAATCACTGATTGTATGTTTTCTTTTAGATGTAATGGTCCAAACTCAGCCTTGTAGACATTTATTGCATCCTGTAGGTAAATACACAGAACAGGCTCAGGTCCAGGATGACCCAGCATGCTCTTCTTCCATTCTGGCTGTTAGGGGTTGTATCAATAACTCAATGCCTACTGATGTTTCCACCTAACGGTATTTATTTAGAATGCAGGTCAGATTTAACTATATTTGTTAGCAAAGCAGACTGATCCTGGGAATTTCACTGCAGCACTGATGTCCACCTCTCTGTACACATTAGAGAGAATTACCACTTTACAGCTAAACACATATTTAATAAAGATACAGGCTACACATTGCAGACAATAAAAAAGTTGTAAGCATTAGAATTATAATGATGACATTAAAGAACACTTGGAGGAATGTTCTTTATTTTTGACTCGAATCTCAACTCTTTAAATTAAAATGTAACTGATTTTTATCCATTTTCAGCCATTAAGACACCCAATATAAAATAAGACTACTTATAAAATTATTTATAATTATATGTATATATATAGATAGATAGAGAGATCTTAATAAAATATATTTTTAATGGTGTTTTAATGAGCTGTATCATTTTTTAAAACATTTTTTATAGAAATAAATAAGCAAGCAGCATTCCTTGTGTGTGTGCGCGCGCGCGTGCACGTGCCTGCTCGCTTGTCCAGTCGGCCGTGACGGGTGTGTGTGAGTGACTACAGACAAATGCATGAGAGAGTTAGCAGCCTTGGAACAGCTTGATGAACAACTCTCCCCACATGTTTTAAAAATGCTAATATGCTATGCTAAATCTGCTATGCTAAATAATGATTTCTCTATAGAACTACAAAGTCCGGCTGGGGGAGGAGAGTACAGGTCTGCACTATGGAGGGGGGAGGAGTTTACAGCTCCTCCTCCAGTTTAAAGAGACAGTACCCAAAAACGGCTCGTTCTCAAGACTCCTCAGAACAGGGGTAGATGAGGGTCTGTAGAGCAACAATAATGAGGAAATCAGACCAAAAAACTGCAGTTCCACTGTATTTAGACCCCAACTGAATGATTTAGATGTAAAAAGGAATAACTTAAAAGCATGTTATGTCTCCTTTAACAACGTTACAGTCAGGAGGACAGAGTTCGACCAAGGAAGCCGTCTCACCTGGCAGAGCCCACGTCTCCGTCATGCAGAACAGGCTCACAGCGTTATCGGTGTAACAATGCTTTAGGATAGCGGTCTTGTTCCCCAGCGAGCGGACGTTCAGCAGAGCAATCGAAGCTGCGGCAGGGAGCTGGATGGAAGCTGATTAGAGGTTCGCCAAAACCCCGACCTCACGGGATAGAGGAGATTTCCCGGATTTATTCCACCAGTGCGCTGCGCAGGCTGGGAGCTCCTGCGCGCACGGTCCAGCCTTTGACGCTGCAGAACCCGGATGGATCCAGGTGAGAAGTCACAGAGGGGTACGTCCTGGAGGAAACGACCATCGCTGTTTTCTCGCCAAAGGGCCCTTATCCTAACCCGGACGCCACCACGTTTTCCACACCGTCTCTGCCGCCTCGGGTTTTGCCCCACTCATTCTGGGACAGCCAGCAGGAACGCCAGGACCTTGTCAAACAGGTGACCAAACGTCACCCTGAAATGAGCATCATGTAGCCCGAGTCCTGAGCTCAACCGAAGATCAAGAAGGGTGAGTCGATCATATTTAAAAATGGGATTAGAAAAAGCTAAAAAGTGACTCAAAAACATCGTTAAAACCACAATTACAAGCAACAGATGGCGTGCCGCAACAGTCGGCGCCATCTTTCATTCATGGGTAATCAGGGTAAGAAGAGATGCACCCATCATGCCAGATAGAAGATGCTCTGATTCGTGGATAAGAAACTCTCTATGTGTCATGAGATTAACTGTACTCGTGTCATGGAGAAATGCTCGTGTGTGTGAGCTTGTCAAGTAGACTGATTATAAAACAAACAGATCATTGCAAGGACACATTCATTTCAACCTTATTAATTAAGGCACAGATTAATCAAAACATTTCGTTTAACCCCTTGTTCATACTTATATGATTATTTACGTATTTCATGCAAATCATTCAGTATTCATTATTATAAAAGTTCATTCTTATAATGGTTTGGTCCTTTATTCTGTGCAGGACAGTCTAGATAAGCAGAAGGCTTGGCAGAAAGACCTTGGTGAAGGGAACACTGTTGACAATCTCAATGTCAACAACCCTGTAGAACCATTCTCACAGCTTGGAATATTAGAGGGCACACAGAGGCAGAATTATGTCTGTAGATGACCGGATACTGAAGAGGTCAAACTGTAGATGAAAAATGACCATTCCTGGACGCTACACCTGTCCTGCCTGTTTTATTCTACTGTAACTGTCACGTCATTAGTTTAATTTATAACCTGTATTATAATTGGATTTATTTTATATTTACCTAAACTATCATAAACATCATTATATCAATAATTTCACTGATAGTTTGATTTATACCCCTGAGTTTCCATCAGGCTTCCGTCCATGTTTACACTTCTCTACTCATCCCTGACTGGGAGCTCGGATTTTCGAGCTGAAAACGGGTTCGTGAACAAGCCACAGAACTCGTCTTTATTCGTATATTTACGTAGCTTTGGCTCTCGCCTCCTGATTGGCCCGTTCAGCTTCGGGATCTTGTTTCTCCGCCCTCTGATTGGATCGCTAGCTGCGTGTCTGTTCTCGGACGTGCTCGCTACAGCTGAGAGTCACCTTGCTCCAGCCGCCTGTGCTGCTCCTGTACCGGTACCAGAGCAGGGGAACCGTACGGGTCAGAACAACAGGTGGGAGCTGAGCGGGAATCTGCGGACCGAACCAGGGAAACATGACGGAGGCTAAGCCCAAAACCTCTCCGAAGGCCATCAAGTTCCTGTTCGGAGGATTAGCCGGGTAGGTGCTGCTAGCCGCTCTGCTAACAGGCTAAAGCCAGGGGTCAGGTGGGGTCAGGCGGACTACCGGAGGGGGGTGAGCCCTGAATGACCGATATTATAATAACAAGCTAAACTAACGTCGGTGCACCAGGCCAGCTAACGCTGCACGAGGTTGTAGAGTCTGAATGTGAGCTGCTGATGCTAGCTGAAAGGGCCAGTGTTGTGCTGAAATCCGTATTCCCTTTAATCCTGGTTGGAGTTTATTTAAACTGGGATAATCAATCAGCTAATCTGACTCGAGTTTGCAGCCTCTGATTAACGCAGAAGCAGATTCAGACAGCACACCCGTGTTGTGAGTGACGCTGTAATCTGGTCAGACTGGGTCCTGCTTGCTGTCGTACAGCTGTTCTCTCTGCTTTCAGCAGGTGAGACAGGTCACGTGATGCTTCTGCAACCCAGGAGCTGTTTACCTCCATGACAGCTGTCTATTGATCTGATGTTTATTATTGTGTCAGCTGCTGTCTATTGATCTGACTGCTGTTGTTTATTGATCTGATGTTTATTATTGTGTCTGTTAGGGCTGAAACAACGAATCGATAAATTCGATGAAAATCGATTACTAAAAGGTTGGCAACGAATTGCGTCATCGATTCGTTGTGTTGCACAACTCTCCCAAAAGCGCCCCCCCCTTCCCGCCCGCCGTTGCGCGCAGAGCAAGTCAGCCGGCAGATCAGCGCAAGGTTCGCGCTGCTGCGAACCGGTTCCGCCCAAGGCCGGATTAACTGGGCAATTGCCCAGGGCCCACGAACTCTAAAGGGCCCAGGGCTCGAGCAAAATACTGTATCTATAATTTCCCACTTTATGAGGACTATGGTGACCATACGTTCCGTTTTCTCCGGACATGTCCACTTTTCACTCTCTGTCCGGGCGTCCGGAATGCGGGTTCTTGTGTTGATGAAAATGTCCAGCTTTTCATCCAGGAGCCGGGATCGAATTATGGGGGAGCTGTATATCCTACACATCCAGGGGAACCGGAAAAAAGTTTTCTATATTATATCATTTTTGGACTCTTGAGCAGAGAGCGGCACAGCGCATTGTTACGCAGCGCTCCAGGCAGCTGCTTCCAGCGCACGGTCCATTCTCAAAGTGGCGCAACCAAAAAACTATAATGAACACACCATCGTTCATGTCTGCACATGTTCTCTATTTTCTGTTTAAGGCCGGGGACTCACTGGCCGCGGAAGCGCCGCGAAGCGCCGCGAAAATGGGACCGCCTTCATTCGGCGCCCTTGTTAAGCTATTCTATAGACCACATGGGCCGCCGAAGCGCCGCGAATCGCCTCGCGCCGGCGCTCCAGCCCGCGCCGTGCAGCGATCATTTCGGCGTTGGCTCTATTTTTTTCGCGAGCCGCGGGTGAATCGCGTCAATTCTGGCAGGAAGTCAAACGTAGACATAAGAGGCAGGCCGGTAAAGTTAACAAAATAAAGCATTTCAAAATAAAATTCCGCAATAGTCAAATGTGTTCGTAAACAGACACTGCAGAAAAACCACACGAACACGCACACACATACACACACATCGAACTTGTGTGCATGTGTGACCACGTGAAGGGGGGAGTGGTTTTGGGTGTCTTTTCACCGGAGCAAACAGGACAGAGAGGCAGAAAGTCTGAGGCAAGCAGTTAGGATGGATGACTTTAAATTAATTATGGAAGTTGAGAAACACGAGGAGCTGTACGACCCCCGAAAAACATGATTGTTTACGTACCCATTTCAGAAGAAACTGCTAGGATACAGCTGCAGAATTGTAGCAGGTTCCAAGAGATTCAACTGGCAGAAACAACTCATACCATAGGTACACACACACACACACACACACACGCACGCGCGTACAAACACTCAAACATAGAGGAAAAGAGCTGAGAAAAGGGAGAGAGGAAATGGAGGACATCAAGTGTTTAAAAGAAAAACTACAGCTGAGCCGAGGCGCGCCTCGACTGGGGCGCGTCTGATCTGAACTGAGGAGTGGCGAGCGGCGGCCGAATTTCGTGAGCGATTCGCTTCTCGGCGCTTCGCGGCGCTTCCGCGGCCGGTGTGTCCCCGGCGTTATTTGTGCCTGAAGCGCGCTACTGCGGAGCTCATCACCTGTGCTGTGGTGATGTCACCTCACACAGCATCGAAAACGCGCTCTGCGCTTTGCGGTCAGGAGATCTTTGATCTGCTCAGAAGTAACTGGTGAGGTGAAAAGGTAAGAATCCAGGCAGCAGTTTTTTCTGGAGAGTTTAGAGGAGATGCAGGAAGATGAGAGACAGACAGGACAGGAAAATAGTTCAATAAAAACAAGAAAACAAAACAAAGTGTTGAAAAGTAAAATGTAGGTAGATTTATCTCCACTACACGTTTTTACCAGTAAAAAACAATAAGTTATACACATGTAATAGTTATACATCTGATACAATTCAGATCACCTTCAAAACTCAGTCACACACCCAGGGCCGTTTCAAGACATTCTGGGGGCCAAGGCAAAATGCCCCCCCCCCCCATAACTGGGCTCCCCAGAAGCCTCTGTGTAATTCATGCCCTCTCCAGTAGTGTTAGTTATACGGTGTTTATAAACGCTCCTCAGACATTACTGACATGTTCTAATATTATCAGATGAAAAACTAAATTATCAGACATGCTGTCTCATCTGCTGCTTTTCTAAACTTGCAAAAAGTAACAAAACCATCTGAAAGCCACTATTTGTGGATTCTCTGAAAGTTTCCATGGAGTGTGGGACAACTTATTTTTTCATTGATCCTATCGTCTAATCTCACAGCTGAAACAAGCATCCTTAATAATCTGTGCACAGGAAGCTTACCGATGCTGTAGTAAAACAAAAGGTATAATAATTTATTATTAATAAAACCTTGTTGCAGCACTAAAGCAGAAAAATGAGATTTTGCAGTAAATATGCTAAATATTTACATATGAATAGTTTTAGAGCCCTTTTATTGGCAGAATCTGATATTAATTTAGTTCTTACAAAAAATGGGTCCCAACATGGTTTGTGTGGCGTTGCCATAGTGTGACATCATAGGCACAGATCCCCTGTCCTCTTGTTTGGAAATGGAAATATGGTCACCCTACATTAAACAAACTGTCCACCCGGGCTTTTGCGCTGCACAGAGACGCTTCGCTGCCTATGACTGAACGTCAGTTGAGAGTCAGTCTCATGCAGAATGACCAATGAAGAGAGGGCCTCAAGTTAAGACCCTCTCCTCATTGGTCAGTCCACACGAGGTGGGTCAAAGGTTACACTGGGCGGGTTACGTGTTGTCAGGCATTCAAGTATTGAGTATATTTACTGCATATTACAGTAAAATATTCTGTATGTGACCACATTATGGTGATCCTCGGGTCGTGATGATGGAGCCCTTGAATATTGTTGCCCAGGGTACAACAAAGTGTTAATCTGGCCCTGGTTCCGCCGTCACATTCCCGCAGAAACTGGTTGATCACACCGGGGCCAGACTACTAGCATGTGGTTTTACAACCACAAAGTCCTCAGAAGCAAAAACGCTTTTAAAAGGGAGGGAGGAGTCCTAACTGTTGCTGCAGGCGTGTTGTGTGAGAGTGCAGTTATATACTGGTTAATATATTTTTGGGTTCAGTTGCTTTCATGTGGCCTAATGTGAGTCTATTTGGGATCATTGGAATGATCAGCAGCATTTCTTGATGTGACTTTATGGCAGTTGCCCAGGGCATCATCGCAAGGAGGATGGCATTCATTTACTTTTGTTTTATTTGGTATTTTTTCAGTCAGTTTTGGAAATAGTGATTAATTTGGATTAATTCACATCCAATGCTTAATTACATTTAAAAATTAGTTGTTTGACATCCCCAGTTATAATAAGTGTCAACAGATGAGATCAAACAAAACAGATGAGAATTGCCCTTAAGCTGTTTAACTTGGACCAAGCATTTTAGGTCACAGATAGATATAGCTTATAGGGTCTCTGTCTATACACCTTATAAGACAATTTAGGTGATGGCATGTTGTTTTTCTGCTATTGAACTGTTTTCTAATAATGTTGTGTTAAATAAAGTGAAAGAAGGAGAGAAATAACGTTTCCCTAGCAGTTTTTAAAAATTTCCCCATGTAATTATTAATCGATTAATCGATTAATCGTGTCGAGACCCCATCCGATTCATCGATTATCCAAATAATCGTTTGTTGCAGCCCTAGTGTCTGTGTGTCAGCTGTAGCTTATTAATCTGACTGCTGTTGTTTATTGATCTGATGTTTATTATTGTGTCAGCTGTAGTTTATAAATCTGACTGCTGTTGTTTATTGATCTGATGTTTATTATTGTGTCAGCTGTAGTTTATAAATCTGACTGCTGTTTATTGATCTGATGTTTATTATTGTGTCAGCTGTAGTTTATAAATCTGACTGCTGTTGTTTATTATCTGATGTTTATTATTGTGTCAGCTGTAGCTTATTAATCTGACTGCTGTTGTTTATTATCTGATGTTTATTATTGTGTCAGCTGTAGCTTATTCTGACTGCTGTTGTTTATTGATCTGATGTTTATTATTGTGTCAGCTGTAGTTTATTAATCTGACTGCTGTTGTTTATTGATCTGATGTTTATTATTGTGTCAGCTGTAGTTTATAAATCTGACTGCTGTTGTTTATTGATCTGATGTTTATTATTGTGTCAGCTGTAGTTTATTGATCTGATGTTTATTAGTGTGTCAGCTGTAGTTTATTAATCTGACTGCTGTTGTTTATTGATCTGATGTTTATTATTGTGTCAGCTGTAGTTTATAAATCTGACTGCTGTTGTTTATTGATCTGATGTTTATTATTGTGTCAGCTGTAGTTTATAAATCTAACTGCTGTTGTTTATTGATCTGATGTTTATTATTGTGTCAGCTGTAGTTTATAAATCTAACTGCTGTTGTTTATTGATCTGATGTTTATTATTGTGTCAGCTGTAGTTTATAAATCTAACTGCTGTTGTTTATTGATCTGATGTTTATTATTGTGTCAGCTGTAGTTTATAAATCTAACTGCTGTTGTTTATTGATCTGATGTTTATTATTGTGTCAGCTGTAGTTTATAAATCTAACTGCTGTTGTTTATTGATCTGATGTTTATTATTGTGTCAGCTGTAGTTTATAAATCTAACTGCTGTTGTTTATTGATCTGATGTTTATTATTGTGTCAGCTGTAGTTTATAAATCTAACTGCTGTTGTTTATTGATCTGATGTTTATTATTGTGTAAGCTGTAGTTTATAAATCTAACTGCTGTTGTTTATTGATCTGATGTTTATTATTGTGTCAGCTGTAGTTTATAAATCTAACTGCTGTTGTTTATTGATCTGATGTTTATTATTGTGTCAGCTGTAGTTTATAAATCTAACTGCTGTTGTTTATTGATCTGATGTTTATTATTGTGTCAGCTGTAGTTTATAAATCTGACTGCTGTTGTTTATTGATCTGATGTTTATTATTGTGTCAGCTGTAGTTTATAAATCTGACTGCTGTTGTTTATTGATCTGATGTTTATTATTGTGTCCGCTGTAGTTTATTGATCTCACTGCTGTTGTTTATTGATCTGATGTTTATTATTGTAATGATCTGAAGTTTGTATATTTATACACTGTAATTAGATCTAGGTAATTAATCAGAAGTGGTTGTTTTTATCATCAGGGAGTTTACTTAAACACTTTGTATTGACTGAGAGACAAGAAAGAGAGAGTTGGGATCGTTTAAGAAGGGTTAATCTTTAATTTCTATAATTATAAATTCTTACAATCTACCAGGACTATCTCAATGATGGATGCATATGGATGTAGATGGTTCGGTTTGGTGTGTGTGTGTTTTGTTCAGAATCTCTAGGCTGACATAGCGAATCTGGTTGTTATGACTAGGCTACCACGAGGCTTCAGAAGCTGATGACATGAGCCGCCATTTTGCCGTATTTACATACCCAGGAAGAGCCTCCCGTGTTAGATCAGGAATTGCCAGGTCCAATCTCAGTAAACCGGATTGGACGACTTTCATTAAACAACCCAGATTCTGTCCTACCACAGACGAAAGTTCTGATTGGTTGAGAATAATGTGTCATGCGTTTCCATGGTAATGTAGATCAGTCTGTCTGGTGCAGTCCTGTTTATTCATTAAACACATAACTCATGACATCTTTATTTCACAGATCATTCACCTGATTATTAATGATCAACATATGCTCTGATTAGCTTATCACAACTAAAGTACTTTAATTAAAGGAAAGCGTTCTTCTGTCTCTTCTCCTGGAATGTAAACATACTGAACCAAGCGTCCGACCTTGGTGGTGTTACTGTGTGAAGGGGCAGCTGTTAAGGGCAGACCATTATAAACTTCCTAACGTTACATTATTGTATCAGCTGTTGTTTATTGATCTGATGTTTATTGGTGTATCAGCTGTTGTTTATTGATCTGATGTTTATTGGTGTATCAGCTGTTGTTTATTGATCTGATGTTTATTGGTGTATCAGCTGTTGTTTATTGTTCTGATGTTTATTAGTGTATCAGCTGGCTCCCGTCCAGGCTCTCTTCATTCTTTGGGACGGCAGCTACACGCACTATGATCACTTTTCTAAAGTTATTCTCATGAATCGGAACAAGTCAGCAGGTTTCTGTGTGATTGGTGTAATTACTTGACTGAATTATTAGACACACACGCACTCCTCTGTGATTGGTGCTGCTGATAGACTGACAGATTCCACCCACCCATTGGACAGGTCCAATCAGAACCAGGTCAAAGTAACAACCTGGGGAGACACCAGGCACCTGAACCCAGCAGCAGGTTTCTCTGCTCCTAAACTACTCTGTTATCCTTCATGTAATGAAATATGGTTGTTACCATAGAAACCAGTCTCCTCCTCACTGCTCTGACCTTCTTGGTTCTGACCTATTGTGTTCCTGCAGGATGGGGGCGACGGTGTTCGTGCAGCCTCTGGACCTGGTGAAGAACAGGATGCAGCTGAGCGGCCAGGGGTCCAAGGCCCGCGAGTACAGAACCAGCTTCCACGCTCTGTTCTCCATTCTGAGGAACGAAGGAGTGAGAGGCATCTACACGGGGTACTTGTTCACCTGTTTGACCCGAACCACACCTGTGTGAGCCTCAGATCCACACCTGTGTGAGCCTCGGATCCACACCTGTGTGAGCCTCAGATCCACACCTGTGTGAGCCTCAGATCCACACCTGTGTGAGCCTCAGATCCACACCTGTCTAGGTCTGAGCCTTGGATCCACACCTGTGTGAGCTTCGGATCCACACCTGTGTGAGTCTCAGATCCACACCTGTGTGAGCCTCGGATCCACACCTGTGTGAGCCTCAGATCCACACCTGTGTTAGCCTCGGATCCAGACCTGTGTGAGCCTCGGATCCACACCTGTGTGAGCCTCAGATCCACACCTGTCTAGGTCTGAGCCTTGGATCCACACCTGTGTGAGCCTCAGATCCACACCTGTGTGAGCCTCAGATCCACACTTGTGTGAGCCTCAGATCCACACCTGTGTGAGCCTCAGATCCACACCTGTGTTAGCCTCGGATCCACACCTGTGTTAGCCTCGGATCCACACCTGTCTCAGGCCTGAGCCTCAGATCCACACCTATGTTAGCATCGGATCCACACCTGTGTGAGCCTCAGATCCACACCTGTCTCAGGTCTGAACCTTGGATCCACACCTATGTGAGCTTTGGATCCACACCTGTGTGAGCCTCGGATCCACACCTGTGTGAGCCTCAGATCCACACCTGTGTGAGCCTCAGATCCACACCTGTCTAGGTCTGAGTCTTGGATCCACACCTGTGTGAGCTTCGGATCCACACCTGTGTGAGCCTCAGATCCACACCTGTGTTAGCCTCGGATCCACACCTGTGTGAGCCTCGGATCCACACCTGTGTGAGCCTCAGATCCACACCTGTGTTAGCCTCGGATCCACACCTGTGTTAGCCTCGGATCCACACCTGTCTCAGGCCTGAGCCTCAGATCCACACCTATGTTAGCATCGGATCCACACCTGTGTGAGCCTCAGATCCACACCTGTCTCAGGTCTGAACCTTGGATCCACACCTATGTGAGCTTTGGATCCACACCTGTGTGAGCCTCGGATCCACACCTGTGTGAGCCTCAGATCCACACCTGTGTGAGCCTCAGATCCACACCTGTCTAGGTCTGAGTCTTGGATCCACACCTGTGTGAGCTTCGGATCCACACCTGTGTGAGCCTCAGATCCACACCTGTGTTAGCCTCGGATCCACACCTGTGTGAGCCTCAGATCCACACCTGTGTTAGCCTCGGATCCACACCTGTGTGAGCCTCAGATCCACACCTGTGTTAGCCTCGGATCCACACCTGTGTTAGCCTCGGATCCACACCTGTCTCAGGTCTGAGCCTTGGATCCACACCTGTGTGAGCCTCAGATCCACACCTGTGTTAGTCTCGGATCCACACTTGTGTGAGCCTCAGATCCACACCTGTGTTAGCCTCGGATCCACACCTGTGTGAGCCTCGGATCCACACCTGTGTGAGCCTCAGATCCACACCTGTGTTAGTCTCAGATCCACACTTGTGTGAGCCTCAGATCCACACCTGTGTTAGCCTCGGATCCACACCTGTGTGAGCCTCAGATCTACACCTGTGTTAGCCTCGGATCCACATCTGTGTGAGCCTCAGATCCACACCTGTGTTAGCCTCGGATCCACACCTGTGTTAGCCTCGGATCCACACCTGTCTCAGGTCTGAGCCTTGGATCCACACCTGTGTGAGCTTTGGATCCACACCTGTGTGAGCTTTGGATCCACACCTGTGTGAGCCTCAGATCCACACCTGTGTGAGCCTCGGATCCACACCTGTGTGAGCCTCAGATCCACAGCTGTCTAGGTCTGAGCCTTGGATCCACACCTGTGTGAGCTTCGGATCCACACCTGTGTGGGCCTCGGATCCACACCTGTGTGAGCCTCGGATCCACACCTGTGTGAGCCTCAGATCCACACCTGTGTGAGCCTCAGATCCACGCCTGTCTAGGTCTGAGCCTTGGATCCACACCTGTGTGAGCTTCGGATCCACACCTGTGTGAGCCTCAGATCCACACCTGTGTGAGCCTCGGATCCACAACTGTGTGAGCCTCAGATCCACACCTGCGTTAGCCTCAGATCCACACCTGCGTTAGCCTCGGATCCACACCTGTGTGAGCCTCAGATCCACACCTGTGTTAGCCTCGGATCCACACCTGTGTTAGCCTCGGATCCACACCTGTCTCAGGTCTGAGGCTCAAATCCACACCTATGTTAGCCTCGGATCCACACCTGTGTGAGCCTCAGATCCACACCTGTCTCAGGTCTGAGCCTTGGATCCACACCTGTGTGAGCTTTGGATCCACACCTGTGTGAGCCTCGGATCCACACCTGTGTGAGCCTCAGATCCACACCTGTCTAGGTCTGAGCCTTGGATCCACACCTGTGTGAGCCTCAGATCCACACCTGTGTGAGCCTCAGATCCACACCTTTGTGAGCCTCAGATCCACACCTGTCTAGGTCTGAGCCTTGGATCCACACCTGTGTGAGCTTCGGATCCACACCTGTGTGAGCCTCAGATCCACACCTGTGTGAGCCTCGGATCCACACCTGTGTGAGCCTCGGATCCACACCTGTGTGAGCCTCGGATCCACACCTGTGTGAGCCTCAGATCCTCACCTGTGTTAGCCTCGGATCCACACCTGTGTGAGCCTCAGATCCACACCTGTGTTAGCCTCGGATCCACACCTGTGTTAGCCTCGGATCCACACCTGTCTCAGGTCTGAGCCTCAGATCCACACCTGTGTTAGCCTCGGATCCAAACCTGTGTGAGCCTCAGATCCACACCTGTCTCAGGTCTGAGCCTTGGATCCACACCTGTGTTAGTCTCGGATCCACACTTGTGTGAGCCTCAGATCCACACCTGTGTGAGCCTCAGATCCACACCTGTGTTAGCCTCGGATCCACACCTGTGTGAGCCTCGGATCCACACCTGTGTTAGTCTCGGATCTACACTTGTGTGAGCCTCGGATCCACACCTGTGTTAGCCTCGGATCCACACCTGTGTTAGCCTCGGATCCACACCTGTGTGAGCCTTAGATCCACACCTGTGTGAGCCTTGGATTCACACCTGTGTGAGGTCTGAGCCTCAGATCCACACCTGTGTTAGGTCTTAGAGAACTTCAGATCCACACCTGTGTAAGGTCTTTTAGAACCTCGGTTCCACACCTTTCTGAGGTCTGAGCCTCGGATCCACACCTGTCTGAGGTCTGAGCCTCGGATCCACACCTGTGTGAGGTCTGAATGGATGTAAACAGGTGTCTCTAACCTCTGTATGAATTTTGTCCCTCTGGCTGCTCCGTACTCACACCTTCTCTCTGGTCGTGTCTCAGGCTGTCTGCAGGTCTGCTCCGTCAGGCCACCTACACCACCACCCGTCTGGGGATCTACACCATCCTGTTTGAGAAGATGACAGGAGCCGACGGCCGGCCACCCAACTTCATCTTGAAGGTGAGATCTTGTCCCACAGCTGGTGGAAGTAAGTCAAACTTTATTTATAAAGCACCTTTGTACACACAAGGGGCTGAACAGGTGTGGGTCATCGTTTACACCAGAACACACAGATACAATCAGAGGCCCTAAGGAACGTGTAGAACAAAGCCCTGAGGCTGGTGTCCTGGTTGAGCTGTCCTTCTCAGGTGAGAGGTCTACCTGTGCTTTTGCTCCTCCCACAGGCTCTGATTGGGATGACAGCTGGAGCCACTGGAGCGTTTGTGGGAACGCCAGCAGAGGTTGCTCTGATCAGGATGACGGCTGATGGCCGGTGAGACATGAGCTCATGGTCTGTGTGTGTGTGTGTGTGTGTGTGTGTGTGTGTGTGTGTATGTGTGTGTGTGTGTGTGTGTGTGTGTGTGTGTGTGTGTGTGTGTGTGTGTGTGTGCACGTGCGAATCTGATCACAGGACAGTTTATTTGTGTCTCCAGGCTTCCTGCTGACCAGAGGAGAGGGTACACCAATGTCTTCAACGCTCTCGCTCGCATCACCAGAGAGGAGGGAGTGACTACACTCTGGAGGGTCTGTGTGTGTGTGTGTGTGTGTGTGTGTGTGTGTGTGACAATGTGTGTGTTTGTGTGTGTGTGACAATGTGTGTGTGTGTTTCAGGGGTGTGTTCCCACCATGGCCCGGGCGGTGGTTGTGAATGCAGCTCAGCTAGCCTCCTACTCTCAGTCCAAACAGGCTCTGCTGGACTCAGGTGATCATCTTACACACACACACACACACACACACACACACACACACACACACACACACACACACGCACGCACGCGCACACACATACATACAGACAGTATGTATGATTAGTCTAAAACTTGGTCATGTATCTTCTGCCATCAACACAAACTTAAGGAATTTGGGTGTTTTGACCAACCAATGTCTCTTGAAGGCCACGTTGATCCGAAACTGTTTTTATCATTTAAGAACTTGAAATGGTTCTCCATCTCCTCCCCGTCTAGATAACTGTAACACACTCTCCACATGTTCTCACAAAAAAGCCCTTGACCGCCTTCAGGTGGTCCAGATCTCTGCAGCTAGGCTCCTAACTGGAGCAAACAGAAGAGCTCACATCACTCCTGTTCTGGTGTCTCTGCACTGGTTACCCGTTAACTTTAGAGTTCTGACTAGAACTTTCAGGGCTCTACATGGTCAAGCTCCTCCCTATATATATATATATCTTAGTAAATATTGTATTTGGTGAGAGATAAACTTTATTGTATTTATCCTAGTGGATCTATAATTAAACGGATAAACTAGTAGTAGCACATCCAACGTCAAGGAAAGTAAAAAGTTATTATCAGGAGAGGGAGAATGTTTAAGTGGTTAGCAGCAGTGTGCTAGTCGATGGCCCCCTCCATGAGGCCACCACAGCTCAGCAGAACATCGTTGTAGCTTCTTCTGGGGAGAAAAACACTTACAGAGAAAATAAAGTTAACAGCTGAAATAGCAGGAAATAATACAGTTAAAGAGCAGATTGTAGAATAAAGTAGTAGAGTGTGAGAAGTGGTCAGTGTGTCCTCCAGCAGTCTAAGCCTATAGCAGCATAACTACAGAGATAACTCTGGATAATCTATCCTATTTAGATGGAGGCATGTTGGAGGCAGGGCAAGGGAGAGCCGTCTTTACCGACTGTACACTCCACCTCCCTCTACTCCCCCACTTGTCCAGATTTAGGCTAACATCAGATTTTAACCATAGACCCTATCACATAAAAATGTTTTAAGCCTATTCTTAAAAGTAGACAAAGTGTCTGCCTCACGGACTAAAGCTGGGAGCTGGTTCCACAGGAGAGGAGCCTGATAACTAAAAGATCTGCCTCCCATCCTAATTTTAGATATTCTGGGAACCACCAGTAAACCTGCAGTCTGAGAGCGAAGTGCTCGGTTAGGAACGTATGGACCAATCAGATAACTGATTGGTTGGGCAAACTCCCACGCACCCTTCAGGACCACCCTAAGGGTATGGAGATGGTCCAGTGTTCCACAGCGAGGATGAAAAACACATTGCTCCTCCTGAATCCAAAGTTTCACATTCCGCCGGACCCTCCTCTCCAGAACCCCTTAATAGACCTTACCAGGCAGGCTCAGCAGTGTGTTTCCCATGCAGTTAGAATGCATCCTGCGGTCCCCCTTTTTAAATAGGGAGACCACCACCCCGGTCCTCTAATCCAGTGAAACTGCCCTTGATGTTCACGCAATATTCCAGAGCCACTTTAGCCAACCCAGCCCTACGGCATCCAGAGCCTTAAGAAACTCTGGGAGGATTTCATCTCACCAAACTCCTCTCACGCCCAGGTTTTTGCCTCTGTGACCACCGGGGCCACATTCCGCTTGGCGTGCTGGTACCCATCAGCTGCCTCTGAAGTCCCACAGGCCAGAGAGACCTGATAAGACTCTTTCTTCGGCTGGACAGCCTCCCTAACCATCTGTGTCCACCAGCGGGTTCGGGGATTGCTGCCACGACTGAGACTGATGACCCCGTGGCCACAGCTATGATCGGCAGCCTCAGCAATAGAGGCACGGGGCCTGGCCCACTCGGACTCACTGTCTCACGCACACCCGAACGCAACCAAATTGTCCACAATAGAGGCCAGCCGATATATCTATTCAATTTTTTCTACATTGGCCATCGACTGAAATATTTTTATAAGCTGATAAAAGAATCAGGCCTTTTCTCATTGTTGACACCTGAGGCAATATTCCACCCCTTAGGAAAACGTTGTCTGTTAGATTTCCCAGAGTTAGATAAGTGAGAAAATGGACTTTGTAGCCAACAAGCTCAGTCATTCTCCTGATCTGGAAGCAGTACGTTTTGCTTTAGCTTAGCATAAAACAATATAAGTGAAAGGAGCTTTTATAGCTGAGGATCAGACCGCCAGGCTCCCTGCCTTCAGCTAAAACCCGTCACACACTTCCCCCGACCCCTTTGGCCACTTGTGTCCCGAGTGGTGAGCCCATGGGAAGGGGACACATGTTTCCTCTTTGGGTTGTTCCCGACCAAACTCCCTGGGTGAAAGCCCGGCCACCAGGTGCTAGCCAACGCACCCCACCTTCAGGCCCCGGTGACCCGTGTCCAGGCGAGGGAACACTGCTACTGTGTATGTTTTTCTTCATAAGGGGTGTGTGGGCTGCTCTTTGTCTGATCCCTCACCTAGGACCTGTTTGCCATGGGTGACCCTACCAGAGGCATAAAGCCTCAGACAACTTGGGATCATTGGGACACTCGAACCCCTCCACCACGGTATGGTCAAAGTAAAATGTGGGAAAGACAAAAATGAACATTATGGACTGTAGGTGCTCCTAAGCACTCACACGGTGGCTTAGGAGTTAATTATCTGTAACAGATTTAGGAGAAATGAAAGCCTGGAACCGTGGTCCCCCGAAGGTTTAGGTCTGCATGACCCAGGTGTGTATGGGATGTATTTACATCATGAAATTAGGGGCCATAAAAGTAGACTGGACAACAAAATGGTGGTAAGTAATCTTGGCTCTGCTCATGTCGGAGGGACCGGTGGCGCCTGTGCTCAGCAGCCTCACCTCCATCAGTGCTCCTCAGGGCAGCTGTGGCCACGGTGTAGCTCACCACCACTAGTGTGTGAATGTGTGTGTGGATGGATGAATGATTCGCTGGAGTGCAAAGTGCTTTGGAGTCCGCTGTATACGTGTGGTTATTTATCATCATGGATGGAAGGCATGGCAGAGGGTGTCTCAGCTAATGCTTCCTGTTGCGGCGTTTTTGGTTTTAGCAAGGGGAGACAGGAAGTGAGTCACACCCACCACAATAACATCACGCATCGTAAAGCCTTTTGCATCAACGACCCAACTCCAGGGCCTGATGACATCTACAGCTTAGCTGAGCCCTGGCACACCATTCGTTATTAGTCCTAGCTCCTCCCATCTGGATGCAGATAGGGAGTCTAAGGCTCCGCCCTCTCCAGTCTGCTCATGGGTCCCTGAACAGGGCTACGCCCTGGATCACACACATGCTGTACTGCTATTTAAATGACAAGTAAAGATGGGTGTTTCGACCACGCCAGTCACATACTTTGTGGTTTATCTGTTGGTAAAAGTTCATAATGACGTCGACACGTCGCATATGTGACGTCACCACATAAGCTCCTCCCCCCTAGCGTAGCTGCTACTCACCACATGACCAGATTTATGGTGGGTCTTCCTCCTGTGGGAAGTTTGCTGAACTTACAGCCCTTTTCCCTCAGTTTCCTCCGTGTCTGGTTCGATGACGTCACCACATAAGCTCCTCCCCCCTAGCGTAGCTGCTTCTCACCACATGACCAGATTTATGGTGGGTCTTCCCTCCCGTGGGAAGTTTGCTGAACTTACAGCCCTTTTCCCTCAGTTTCCTCCGTGTCTGGTTCGATGACGTCACTGTAGTGAAGCACATTTGTAGTCCTGGACTTATTTTCACACTAAACCTAAAATAGCGTTCCCCCTGTTTGAAAATAAGTTCTTGGTATAAAAATGTGTCTTTAAGATTCACGGACATCATATGTGAAATCCATGGTACATAACAAGCGGGTTAGAAAATGTGCTTTAGCCTCGTTGACTTGCATTCATGTTTTCGTTCTTCCATGGACCTGTGGTCCAGAAGTAGGTGGGCGTGGCTTAGGCTCCCTATTCTGATTCAATACTGGAGAACCAAACTCTCTAAGGACAGTGGTTTTCCAGGATCCTCTTGATTCTTTCTCTTTTTGAATGTTTCATGTTTACACCTCACCTGCTGCCGAGCACACTCACCTTTGGCTGCAGATAGTCTTGATTTGGTTGTGACTGACTAGCTGGAACCAAAACTATAAATACATATAAACCCTCGTCTGTGTGTCCAGGATACTTTGGTGACGACATTCTCTGTCACTTCTGTGCCAGTATGATCAGCGGGCTGGTCACCACGGCAGCGTCCATGCCCGTGGACATCGTGAAGACAAGGTGAACCGCCGACAGAAGCCAACCCTTAGCAGAACTTGCTCTAGATCAATTCAGGACAGAACCAGAGAATAATCTCTTCTTCTGTTGCAGGATCCAGAACATGAGGATGATTGACGGGAAACCAGAATATAAGAACGGCTTGGTGAGTTCCTGTACAGAACTAGCCAATCAGGGAGCAGGGATGATGTCACTGATGCTGAACGAGTCTGAGGAGGGGGTCTTTGGTCGGGTACCAGTCCATCTTTATGAGAGTCAGTCAGAGAAAGGAGGGGGATTCTTCTTGTTCACAAGCTAACTCAGTTGTAGCACGTTGGTCACACATCATCATGTGACCGTCACATGATGATGTGTGACCAACATGTCAGAAATGGTTAGACTCTGTGGGAACGAGGCGCTCACAGCGAGTATGACTACTGTAGCCTCCATGTGTTGCAGCGGCTCAGAGGTTAAAGTTCATCAGATCAAACATTCATGCTGAGCCCTGGTACTTATGATGATAGCTACTGGTGCTGTCCTCCGGCTGTAGGTGGGTTTTAATCCAGCAGGGGGCAGCAGCCCTCAGCTGGAATCTGCTTTTAGGACTGATCTTTATTTACAGACCTTAATAAACTTTATTTACGCACCTTTATAAACTTTATTTATGTGCCTTTATAAACTTTATCTACACACCTTTATAAACTTTATCTACACACCTTTATAAACTTTATTTACACACCTTAATAAACTTTATTTATACACCTTTATAAACTTTATTTACGCACCTTTATAAACTTTATTTATGCGCCTTTATAAACTTTATCTACACACCTTTATAAACTTTATTTACACACCTTTATAAACTTTATTTACGCACCTTTATAAACTTTTATTTACGCACCTTTATAAACTTTATCTACACACCTTTTATAAACTTTATTTACACACCTTTATAAACTTTATTTACACACCTTTATAAACTTTATTTACGCACCTTTATAAACTTTATTTACGCACCTTTATAAACTTTATTTATACACCTTTATAAACTTTATTTACGCACCTTTATAAACTTTATTTATGCGCCTTTATAAACTTTATCTACACACCTTTATAAACTTTATTTACACACCTTTATAAACTTTATTTACGCACTTTTATAAACTTTTATTTACGCACCTTTATAAACTTTTATCTACACACCTTTTATAAACTTTATTTACACACCTTTATAAACTTTATTTACACACCTTTATAAACTTTATTTACGCACTTTTATAAACTATATTTACACACATTTATAAACTTTATTTACGCACCTTTATAAACTTTATTTACACACCTTTATAAACTTTATTTACGCACCTTTATAAACTTTATCTACACACCTTTTATAAACTTTATTTACACACCTTTATAAACTTTATTTACACACCTTTATAAACTTTATTTACGCACCTTTATAAACTTTATTTACACACCTTTATAAACTTTATTTACGCACCTTTATAAACTTTATTTACACACCTTTATAAACTTTATTTACACACCTTTATAAACTTTATCTACACACCTTTATAAACTTTATTTACACACCTTTATAAACTTTATTTACGCACCTTTATAAACTTTATTTACGCACCTTTATAAACTTTATCTACACACCTTTTATAAACTTTATTTACACACCTTTATAAACTTTATTTACACACCTTTATAAACTTTATTTACGCACCTTTATAAACTTTATTTACACACCTTTATAAACTTTATTTACGCACCTTTATAAACTTTATTTACACACCTTTATAAACTTTATCTACACACCTTTATAAACTTTATCTTCACACCTTTATAAACTTTATTTACGCACCTTTATAAACTTTATTTACACACCTTTATAAACTTTATTTACGCACCTTTATAAACTTTATTTACGCACCTTTATAAACTTTATTTACGCACCTTTATAAACTTTATCTACACACCTTTTATAAACTTTATTTACACACCTTTATAAACTTTATTTACACACCTTTATAAACTATATTTACGCACATTTATAAACTATATTTACGCACCTTTATAAACTATATTTACGCACCTTTATAAACTATATTTACGCACATTTATAAACTATATTTACGCACCTTTATAAACTATATTTACGCACCTTTATAAACTTAATTTACACAAATACACACCTTTATAAACTTTATTTACGCACCTTTATAAACTTTATTTATGCGCCTTTATAAACTTTATCTACACACCTTTATAAACTTTATTTACGCACCTTTATAAACTTTATTTACGCACCTTTATAAACTTTTATTTACGCACCTTTATAAACTTTATCTACACACCTTTTATAAACTTTATTTACACACCTTTATAAACTTTATTTACACACCTTTATAAACTTTATTTACGCACCTTTATAAACTTTATTTATACACCTTTATAAACTTTATTTACGCACCTTTATAAACTTTATTTACGCACCTTTATAAACTTTATTTATGCGCCTTTATAAACTTTATCTACACACCTTTATAAACTTTACACACCTTTATAAACTTTATTTACGCACCTTTATAAACTTTTATTTACGCACCTTTATAAACTTTATCTACACACCTTTTATAAACTTTATTTACACACCTTTATAAACTTTATTTACACACCTTTATGAACTTTATTTACGCACTTTTATAAACTATATTTACGCACCTTTATAAACTTTATTTACGCACCTTTATAAACTTTATTTACGCACCTTTATAAACTTTATTTACGCACCTTTATAAACTTTATTTACGCACCTTTATAAACTTTATCTACACACCTTTTATAAACTTTATTTACACACCTTTATAAACTTTATTTACACACCTTTATAAACTTTATTTACGCACCTTTATAAACTTTATTTACACACCTTTATAAACTTTATTTACGCACCTTTATAAACTTTATTTACGCACCTTTATAAACTTTATTTACGCACCTTTATAAACTTTATTTACACACCTTTATAAACTTTATCTTCACACCTTTATAAACTTTATTTACACACCTTTATAAACTTTATTTACGCACCTTTATAAACTTTATTTACGCACCTTTATAAACTTTATCTACGCACCTTTTATAAACTTTATTTACGCACCTTTATAAACTTTATTTACACACCTTTATAAACTTTATTTACGCACCTTTATAAACTTTATTTACACACCTTTATAAACTTTATTTACGCACCTTTATAAACTTTATCTACACACCTTTATAAACTTTATCTACACACCTTTATAAACTTTATTTACGCACCTTTATAAACTTTATTTACGCACCTTTATAAACTTTATTTACGCACCTTTATAAACTTTATTTACGCACCTTTATAAACTTTATTTACGCACCTTTATAAACTTTATTTATGCACCTTTTATAAACTTTATTTACACACCTTTATAAACTTTATTTACACACCTTTATAAATTTTATTTACGCACTTTTATAAACTATATTTACACACATTTATAAACTATATTTACACACATTTATAAACTATATTTACGCACCTTTATAAATTATATTTACGCACATTTATAAACTATATTTACGCACCTTTATAAACTATATTTACGCACCTTTATAAACTATATTTACGCACCTTTATAAACTATATTTACGCACCTTTATAAACTATATTTACGCACCTTTATAAACTTAATTTACACACCTTTATGAACTTTATTTATGCACCTTTATAAACTTTATTTACACACCTTTTATAAACTTTATTTACACACCTTTATAAACTTTATATACACACCTTTATAAACTACGCACCTTTATAAACTATATTTACGCACCTTTATAAACTTTATTTACGCACCTTTATAAACTATACGCACCTTTATAAACTTTATTTACACACCTTTATGAACTTTATTTACTCACCTTTTATAAACTTTATTTACACACCCTTATAAACTTTATTTACGCACCTATATAAACTTTATGTACGCATCTTTATAAAATTTATTTACACACCTTTATAAAATATATTTACTCACCTTTATAAAATATATTTACACTCCTTTATAAACTTTACGCACCTTTATAAACTTTATTTACTTACCTTTATAAACTTTATTTACACATCTTTATAAACTTTATTTACACACCTTTATAAACTTTATTTACACACCTTTATAAACTTTATTTACGCACCTTTATAAACTTTATTTACGCACCTTTATGAACTTTATTTACGCACCTTTATGAACTTTATTTACACACCTTTATAAACTTTATTTACGCACCTTTATAAACTTTATTTACACACCATGCACCTTTATAAACTTTATTTACACACCTTTATAAACTTTATTCACGCACCTTTATAAACTTTATTTATGCACCTTTATGAACTTTATTTACGCACCTTTATGAACTTTATTTACACACCTTTACAAACTTTATTTACGCACCTTTATAAACTTTATTTACGCACCTTTATAAACTTTATTTACACACCTTTATAAACTTTATTTATGCACCTTTATGAACTTTATTTACGCACCTTTATGAACTTTATTTACACACCTTTACAAACTTTATTTACGCACCTTTATAAACTTTATTTACGCACCTTTATAAACTTTATTTACACACCTTTATAAACTTTATTTATGCACCTTTTATAAACTTTATTTACACACCTTTATAAACTTTATTTACGCACCTTTATAAACTTTATTTATGCACCTTTATAAATAACATCTCAATTATAATATTTATTAGTTAAAAAGAAATGCATGGCTGCTTCAGTAAATAACATTGTGAGTTTATTCTCTATGAACTAGCTGGTTTGATTTAATGTTTGTATTTTCTGTGTCAAGGTGTCATCACAGCTGATTTGTTTATTTATTTTACACGCGGTTTTTATCTTTTAAATCATCTGTGCTGAGTTTTTATCCGTATTTCACTCATCAGGAAGATCCTGTAGTTGTCTCAGACTTATTCTGTGTGTGCGTGCGTGTGCGTGTGTGTGCGTGTGCGTGTGTGCTTGTGTGTGTGTGTGTGTGTGTGTCCACCAGGACGTGCTGATGAGAGTCGTGGGTAAAGAGGGCTTCTTCTCTCTGTGGAAGGGCTTCACACCGTACTACGCTCGCCTCGGACCTCACACCGTCCTCACCTTCATCTTCCTGGAGCAGATGAACCGCCTCTACAAGACCTACATCCTGGACCGCTGACACACCCACACCCACACACACACACACACACACCCACACACACACACACACACCCACACACACACACCCACACACACACACACAACTACCCTTTTATAAAGGATGTAAGAAAAACTGATTCAGACCTGATGAGGTCTGCCATGAATAAAAAGTCTCATTGTAGAACTGTGTTTGTCCTGATTAGTTACCATGGTAACAGTGTAGAGTGGAAGCTGGTAAGCCCAGTGGAGGGTGTTGGAATGATCATTTTCTCCAGAACAGTGGAATAAAATGTGACACAGCCTCGGAGGTGAACCCTAACCACCCTGGGCTCCATGAACGTAACTCAGCCATGTTCAGCTTACTGAAGGTCCCACTGAAGGTTGGGCAGAACACCAGAGAACCAGCTAAACTCGACAGAGGTGCAAGTCACGGTTCCAAGTCCAGCTCCCCTGGAAGCCTGGACACTGATCCCGTTACTGCACCAGCACTAACGGGCTGGCGTTGGTGACAGGCGGGCGGCTCCACTCCTGTATCCATCTTGTCCATCCCTCGCTTCATTGTGCGTGAGACCATGTGACTTTACCTTCATGACATCACATGCTTCGTGTCAGCCTTGAAGCAGCTGAGGGACAGAACCCACAGGAGGGCCGCTACAGGACCTCACCAGGTCCTCGAGTCTCCAGCAGACAGGTCCAGCCCTTCAGGTCCTCCAGCAGACAGGTCCAGCCCTTTAGGTCCTCGAGTCTCCAGCAGACAGGTCCTGCCCTTTAGGTCCTCCAGCAGACAGGTCCAGCCCTTTAGGTCCTCCAGCAGACAGGTCCAGCCCTTTAGGTCCTCGAGTCTCCAGCAGACAGGTCCTGCCCTTTAGGTCCTCCAGCAGACAGGTCCTGCCCTTTAGGTCCTCCAGCAGACAGGTCCAGCCCTTCAGGTCCTCCAGCAGACAGGTCCAGCCCTTTAGGTCCTCGAGTCTCCAACAGACAGGTCCAGTCCTTCGGGTCCTCCAGTCTCCAACAGAAGGTCCTCGAGTCTCCAGCAGACAGGTCCAGGCCTTTAGGTCCTCCAGTCTCCAACAGAAGGTCCTCGAGTCTCCAGCAGACAGGTCCTGCCCTTTAGGTCCTCGAGTCTCCAGCAGACAGGTCCAGGCTTTTAGGTCCTCCAGTCGCCAGCAGACAGGTCCAGGCCTTCAGGTCCTCGAGTTGCCATCAGACAGGTCCAGGCCTTTAGGTCCTCGAGTCTCCAGCAGACAGTTCCAGCCCTTTAGGTCCTCGAGTCTCCAACAGACAGGTCCAGTCCTTCAGGTCCTCGAGTCTCCAGCAGACAGGTCCAGTCCTTCAGGTCCTCGAGTCTCCAGCAGACAGGTCCTGCCCTTTAGGTCCTCCAGTCTCCAACAGACAGGTCCAGGCCTTCAGGTCCTCCAGTCTCCAACACACAGGTCCAGTCCTTCAGGATCTTCGAGTCTCCAACAGACAGGTCCAGCCCTTCAGGATCTTCGAGTCTCCAGCAGACAGGTCCAGGCCTTCAGGTCCTCCAGTCTCCAACAGACAGGTCCAGCCCTTCAGGTCCTCGAGTCGCCATCAGACAGGTCCAGGCCTTCAGGTCCTCCAGTCTCCAGCAGACAGGTCCAGGCCTTCAGGTCCTCCAGTCTCCAACAGACAGGTCCAGGGCTTCAGGTCCTCCAGTCTCCAACACACAGGTCCAGTCCTTCAGGATCTTCGAGTCTCCAACAGACAGGTCCAGGCCTTTAGGTCCTCCAGTCTCCAACAAGACAGGTCCAGTCCATCAGGTCCTCGAGTCTCCAGCAGACAGGTCCTACCCTTTAGGTCCTCGAGTCGCTAGCAGACAGGTCCAGCCCTTTAGGTCCTCCAGTCTCCAACAGACAGGTCCAGTCCTTCAGGTCCTCCAGTCTCCAACAGACAGGTCCAGCCCTTCAGGTCCTCGAGTCGCCATCAGACAGGTGCAGGCCTTCAGGTCCTCCAGTCTTCAGCAGACAGGTCCAGGCCTTCAGGTCCTCCAGTCTCCAACACACAGGTCCAGTCCTTCAGGTCCTCGAGTCTCCAGCAGACAGGTCCAGGCCTTCAGGTCCTCCAGTCTCCAACAGACAGGTCCAGCCCTTCAGGTTCTCGAGTCGCCATCAGACAGGTCCAGGCCTTCAGGTCCTCTAGTCTCCAGCAGACAGGTCCATGTCTTTAGGTCCTCCAGTCTCCAACAAGACAGGTCCAGTCCATCAGGTCCTCGAGTCTCCAGCAGACAGGTCCAGGCCGTTAGGTCCTCGAGTCGCCAGCAGACAGGTCCAGGCCTTCAGGTCCTCGAGTCTCCGGCAGACAGGTCCAGCCCTTTAGGTCCTCCAGTCTCCAGCAGACAGGTCCAGGCCTTCAGGTCCTCCAGTCTCCAACAGACAGGTCCAGCCCTTCAGGTTCTCGAGTCGCCATCAGACAGGTCCATGCCGTTAGGTCCTCGAGTCGCCAGCAGACAGGTCCAGGCCTTCAGGTCCTCGAGTCTCCAGCAGACAGGTCCATGCCGTTAGGTCCTCGAGTCTCCAGCAGACAGGTCCAGGCCTTCAGGTCCTCGAGTCTCCAGCAGACAGGTCCATGCCGTTAGGTCCTCGAGTCTCCAGCAGACAGGTCCAGGCCGTTAGGTCCTCGAGTCGCCAGCAGACAGGTCCAGGCCTTCAGGTACTCGAGTCTCCAGCAGACAGGTCCAGCCCTTTAGGTCCTCGAGTCTCCAGCAGACGCTTCCAGCATTTTAGGTCCTCCAGTCTCCAGCAGACAGGTCCAGCCCTTTAGGTCCTCGAGTCTCCAGCAGACGCTTCCAGCATTTTAGGTCCTCCAGTCTCCAGCAGACAGGCCCAGCCCTTTAGGTCCTCGAGTCTCCAGCAGACAGGTCCAGGCCGTTAGGTCCTCGAGTCGCCAGCAGACAGGTCCAGGCCTTCAGGTACTCGAGTCTCCAGCAGACAGGTCCAGCCCTTTAGGTCCTCGAGTCTCCAGCAGACGCTTCCAGCATTTTAGGTCCTCTAGTCTCCAGCAGACAGTTCCAGCCCTTTAGGTCCTCCAGTCTCCAGCAGACAGGTCCAGGCCTTTAGGTCCTCCAGTCGCCAGCAGACAGGTCCAGGCCTTCAGGTCCTCGAATCGCCAGCAGACAGGTCCAGGACTTTAGGTCCTCGAGTCTCCAGCAGACAGTTCCAGCCCTTTATGTCCGCTAGTCTACAACAGACAGGTCCAGTCCTTCAGGTCCTTCAGTCTCCAACAGTCAGGTCCAGGCCTTTAGGTCCTCCAGTCTCCAACAGACAGGTCCAGTCCTTCAGGTCCTCGAGTCTCCAGCAGACAGGTCCTGCCCTTTAGGTCCTCGAGTCGCTAGCAGACAGGTCCAGCCCTTTAGGTCCTCGAGTCTCCAGCAGACAGGTCCATGCCGTTAGGTCCTCGAGTCTCCAGCAGACAGGTCCAGGCCGTTAGGTCCTCGAGTCACCAGCAGACAGGTCCAGGCCTTCAGGTACTCGAGTCTCCAGCAGACAGGTCCAGCCCTTTAGGTCCTCGAGTCTCCAGCAGACGCTTCCAGCATTTTAGGTCCTCCAGTCTCCAGCAGACAGGTCCAGCCCTTTAGGTCCTCGAGTCTCCAGCAGACAGGTCCATGCCGTTAGGTCCTCGAGTCTCCAGCAGACAGGTCCAGGCCGTTAGGTCCTCGAGTCGCCAGCAGACAGGTCCAGGCCTTCAGGTACTCGAGTCTCCAGCAGACAGGTCCAGCCCTTTAGGTCCTCCAGTCTCCAGCAGACAGGTCCAGGCCTTTAGGTCCTCCAGTCGCCAGCAGACAGGTCCAGGCCTTCAGGTCCTCGAATCGCCAGCAGACAGGTCCAGGACTTTAGGTCCTCGAGTCTCCAGCAGACAGTTCCAGCCCTTTATGTCCTCGAGTCTCCAACAGACAGGTCCAGTCCTTCAGGTCCTTCAGTCTCCAACAGTCAGGTCCAGGCCTTTAGGTCCTCCAGTCTCCAACAGACAGGTCCAGTCCTTCAGGTCCTCGAGTCTCCAGCAGACAGGTCCTGCCCTTTAGGTCCTCGAGTCGCTAGCAGACAGGTCCAGCCCTTTAGGTCCTCCAGTCTCCAGCAGACAGGTCCAGTCCTTCAGGTCCTCCAGTCTCCAGCAGACAGGTCCAGCCCTTTAGTTCCTCGATTCGCCAGCAGACAGGTCCAGGCCTTTAGGTCCTCCAGTCGCCAGCAGACAGGTCCAGGCCTTCAGGACCTCCAGTCTCCAGCAGACAGGTCCAGCCCTTTAGTTCCTCGATTCGCCAGCAGACAGGTCCAGGCCTTTAGGTCCTCCAGTCTCCAACAGACAGGTCGAGCCCTTCAGGGGGGTTGGGTGTCCTGACTGTGGTTTCTGCTTATGCACCAAACTACAGATCAGACTGCCCACCCCTTTGGAGACCTTGGAGGAGGTGCTGGAGAGCGCTCCTTCTGGTGACTCCCTCGTTCTGCTGGGGCACTTTAACGCTCACGTGGGACCTGGAGAGGTGTGGTTGGGAGGAACGACCCCCTGATAGTGAATATTCTATTTTGGTATTGGACTTCTGTGCCAGCCATGGATTGTCCATAATGAACACCATGTTCAGACATAAAGTGTTCCATATGTGCTCTTGGCACCAGGATACCTTAGGCTGCAGCTCGATGATCGACTTTGTTGTTTTATCCGACCTGCGGCTGCATGTCTGGGACGCTCGGGTGAAGAGCAGGGCGGAGCTGGTCAGACCCAGCAGACCCAAACATATTGTGAGGGTCTGCTGGGAACGTCTGGCAGTCTCCTGTCAGAAGAAGCTTCGAGTCCCACCCCCAACAGAACTTCCAACACCACAACATTGAGTGGTCCATGATCCGTGACTCGTTTGTCGAGGCAGCTGACCGGAGTTGTGGCTGCAGGTCGGTGCCTGTCTTTGGCCTGTGGGGCTCCAGAGGCAGCTGGTACCTGCAGTCCAAGTGGAATGTGGCTCTGTGGCACAAAGGTGTGTGTTACAGCTGGAGGAAGTAGCAGGAAGTGGGCGTGGCCTGTGAACACTGAGCATCAATCCGGAGAAACTCTTTTAGACCTTCATGTAGTTAAATCATAACGGTGTTTTCTCCCTGCAGCAGTCACGCTTCTCTCTGCCTTATAAGGACACACACGGGTGTGTGTGTGTGTGTGTGTGTGTGTACACCACTTCCTCTTCACTCCCTTGCATCGATCTTTTTCAACTTGACTCATAAACGAGTTCATCGTTGCTTGAAGTGTGTGTGTGTGTGTGTGTGTGTGTGTGTGTGTGTGTGTAGCCTGTAGAAACTAGACACACATATGACCTTTTCTGACTATAGGGTCCCTTGCAGGCTTCCTCGGGGTCACAGGTCATGATGTCCAGCTGTTGCACGTGAACCGTGGGGCTGAACACCCTCTGCCACACACACACACACACACACACACACACACACACACACACACACACAGTCTAGAACCCACACTTGTGTCACTGCTGCATAATCAGGTTCAGCAACAGACCTCCAATGAAGGTTAGAAGTGTGCGTGTGTGTGTGTGTGTGTGTGTGTGTGTGTGTGTGTGTGTGTGTGTGTGTGTGTGTGTGTGTGTGTGTGTGTGTGTGTGTGTGTGTGTGTGTGTGTGTGTGTGTGTGTGTGTGCGTGCGTGCGTGTGTGTGTGTGTGTGTGTGTGTGTGTGTGTGTGTGTGTGTGAGATGACAACAGCATCACAGGTTACATAGACACCTGGTTGAGGTGTGTCCTGTTCTGATTGGACGGTGGGTGAAGGTCTGATTTAGAAAGCAGCTGAAGTTCTGCAGGTGTACACAGGTCTGAACTGGCTCAGGTATGTGTGTGTGTGTGTGTGTGTGTGTGTGTGTGTGTGTGTGTGTGTGTGTGTGTGTGTGTGTGTGTGTGTCATCTCTTCAGCCTTACTCAGAG
>NC_091742.1:101956046-101966046 GCF_043380555.1 Nothobranchius furzeri | reverse complement strand
GTGTATGGACTGTGTGTATGTACTGAGTGTGGACTGTGTGTATGTACTGAGTGTGTACTGTGTGTATGTACTGTGTGTGTACTGTGTGTATGGACTGTGTGTATGTACTGAGTGTGGACTGTGTGTATGGACTGTGTGTTTACTGTGTGTGTACTGTGTGTGTGTACTGTGTGTATGTACTGAGTGTGTACTGTGTGTGGACTGTGTGTATGTACTGAGTGTGTACTGTGTGTGGACTGTGTGTATGGACTGTGTGTATGTACTGAGTGTGGACTGTGTGTATGGACTGTGTGTTTACTGTGTGTGTACTGTGTGTGTGTACTGTGTGTATGTACTGAGTGTGTACTGTGTGTGGACTGTGTGTATGTACTGAGTGTGTACTGTGTGTGGACTGTGTGTATGGACTGTGTGTATGTACTGAGTGTGGACTGTGTGTATGTACTGAGTGTGTACTGTGTATGGACTGTGTGTATGTACTGAGTGTATGTACTGAGTGTGGACTGTGTGTATGTACTGTGTGTGTACTGTGTGTGTGTACTGTGTGTATGTACTGTGTGTGTACTGTGTGTATGAGTACATACACACAGTACACACACAGTACATACACTGAGTGTGTACTGTGTATGGACTGTGTGTATGTACTGTGTGCGGACTGTGTGTATGGACTGTGTGTATGGACTGTGTGTATGTACTGAGTGTGGACTGTGTGTATGTACTGTGTGTATGTACTGTGTGCGGACTGTGTGTATGGACTGTGTGTATGTACTGAGTGTGGACTGTGTGTATGGACTGTGTGTATGTACTGAGTGTGGACTGTGTGTATGTACTGAGTGTGTACTGTGTGTGGACTGTGTGTATGGACTGTGTGTATGTACTGAGTGTGTACTGTGTATGGACTGTGTGTATGTACTGAGTGTGGACTGTGTGTATGGACTGTGTGTATGTACTGTGTGTGTACTGTGTGTATGTACTGTGTGTGTACTGTGTGTATGTACTGTGTGTGTACTGTGTGTATGTACTGTGTGTGTACTGTGTGTATGTACTGTGTGTGTACTGTGTGTATGGACTGTGTGTATGTACTGAGTGTGGACTGTGTGTATGGACTGTGTGTATGTACTGTGTGTTTACTGTGTGTGTACTGTGTGTGTGTACTGTGTGTATGTACTGTGTGTGTACTGTGTGTATGGACTGTGTGTATGTACTGTGTATGGACTGTGTGTATGTACTGTGTGTGTACTGTGTGTGTGTACTGTGTGTATGTACTGTGTGTGTGTACTGTGTATGGACTGTGTGTACTGTATGTGTACTGTGTGTATGTACTGTGTGTGTACTGTGTGTGTGTATTGTGTATGGACTGTGTGTGTACTGTGTGTGTGTACTGTGTATGTACGGTATGTACTGTGTATGTACTGTGTGTGTGTACTGTGTGTGTACTGTGTGTGTGTACTGTTTATGTACGGTATGTACTGTGTGTGTACTGTGTGTGTGTACTGTGTATGTACGGTATGTACTGTGTGTGTACTGTGTGTGTGTAATGTGTATGTACGGTATGTACTGTGTGTGTACTGTGTGTGTACTGTGTGTGTACTGTGTGTGTACTCGGGCAAGTAAATAAAAGCTGAACATGTTGTGGACCCACTGGTTATAAGACGACCTCCTGACCCCTGAGCTAGCGTCACCCTGCCCAGTAAAACACTAGAACTTAGCTTAGCTCAGCCCCCTCTCTAAAGCCCAGCTGACCCGCTGCATTAATGTTGTGGTTCCACAGTAGAACCGTTCTGCAGCAGGTCTTACAACAGGAAACTATTGATGACCTAGTTACATCCAGTGTGACATCACCCTAGCGTTCCTGGCTAAAACAGCCCATGTGACATGGTTCCAGGGTTCTGTGAACCTAGTGTGTAGTTCAGGGAGCATAGGACTCCACAGTGCTGACTCTCTGCTCTGGTTCCAACAGCCTGATGAGATCAAGAAGCTGGTTGGTGACCGGTCAGGCTTTGGTCAGAACGGAGTCTTCATCGCGGGACAGCGGTGCCGGTTGATCCGGGATCAGTTGGACGTGGATCCTATCTTCACACTGGACCTGAAGACCGCCGCTGATGCTGACGGCAACGCCTACGGGATCTGTGTGGGCAAGAGCAAAACAGGTGAGACAGGTAACACCCGAGTGTAGGAAGCAGGTTCCTGTTAGAGTCTGACCTCTTGTCTCCACCCCTTCAGCTATAGTCATTGTAAAGGGCATCAAGGACGCCACCGGGGGACAGCTGTCCAGCAAGTTGTACTCTGTTGTTGAATACCTCAGGAAGTCCAACTATTGATCCGTCATGACTGCAAGTCCCCACCCCCACCTGATGCTGCCCCACGCCCCCGAGCCTCAGGAGGGTTATGCTCCACCTTCAGGGATGAAACATCATGTCCTCCTCCATCACTGACTGTGTGTGTGTGTGTGTGTGTGTGTGTGTGTGTGTGTGTGTGTGTGTGTGTGTGTGTGTGTGTGTGTGTGTGTGTGTGTGTGTGTGTGTGTGTGTGTGTGTGTGTGTGTGTGAGACTGCTGATCAACGCGTGTGTGTTCAGGGACGAGTGTTACAAGTTCCACACAGACAGAGTGGTGTCCATCACACACCTGAAATAAAGGCACGACTACGTTACTCTGGTTGTTGCTTTGTGTCTTTGTACCTGACACACACACACACACACACACACACACACACACACACACACACACACACACACAGACAAGTAATGTGTCTATAGATATATTGTGATTTCTTAGTAAATATTCTATTTGGTGAGAGATAAACTTTATTGTATTTATCCTAGTGGATCTATAATTAAACGGGTAAACTAGTAGTAGCACATCCAACGTCAAGGAAAACAAAAAGTTATTATCAGGAGAGGGAGAATGTTTAAGTGGTTAGCAGCAGTGTGCTAGTCGATGGCCCCCTCCATGAGGCCACCACAGCTCAGCAGAACATCGTTGTAGCTTCTTCTGGGGAGAAAAACACTTAGAGAGAAAATAAAGTTAACAGCTGAAATAGCAGGAAATAGTACAGTTAAAGAGCAGATTGTAGAATAAAGCAGTAGAGTGTGGAAAGTGGTCAGTGTGTCCTCCAGCAGTCTAAGCCTATAGCAGCATAACTACAGAGATAACTCTGGATAATCTATCCTATTTAGAAGGAGGCATGTTGGAGGCAGGGCAAGGGAGAGCCGTCTTTACCGACTGTACACTCCACCTCCCTCTACTCCCCCACTTGTCCAGATCTAGGCTAACATCAGATTTTAACCATAGGCCCTATCAAGTAAAAATGTTTTAAGCCTATTCTTAAAAGTAGACAAGGTGTCTGCCTCACGGACTAAAGCTGGGAGCTGGTTCCACAGGAGAGGAGCCTGATAACTAAAAGATCTGTCTCCCAGAGCCCAGACACCCTGGCAAGGTCTGTGCTATATATCCATAAATGAGTACACCCCCTTTAAAAACTAAACATTTAATCAACAGCTCAATGAACAAAGGCACAATTTCCAGAATGTTCCCAAGGCTGGTTTTATTGAACACGTGTTTAAATCCATAACATAAATTAAGGTTAGTAATATAACTTAGATCACAAAATCCTCAGTTTTACTAAAGTTGGTTGAAGCAACAATAAACACACCCACAACAAAACTGTTGTGGGTGTATTGTGGGCTGCATGGTTGCGCAGTTGTTAGCACTATTGCCTCGCAGCATGAAGGTTGCAGGATCAAAACTCGGCTGCGGCCTTTCTGCGTGGAGTTGCGTGTTCTCCCCATGCATGCGTGGGTTTCCTCCGGGTACTCCGGTTTCCCCCACAGATGACAACATGCCCTATATATTTGTGTTATGAATTGTTTCTAAATAATTAGGGTTAGGGTTAGTCCACTCAACAAACTTGTGCAGGGTGGGCAACCTTGGTCCTAGAGAGCCACAGTCCTGCATTTTTTCCAGCCATGCATGAACTTGCAGTTGCTAATTGGCTGAACACACCTGATCCAGGTAATCAACAGCAGGAACAACAAAGTTAGTAGGAAAACAGGCAGGACAGCAGCTCTCTAGGTCCAAGGTTGCCTACCCCTGGACTATTGTCTATTCTGGTCCACATAGTAAAATATTGCCTATACAGGTCCACATAATACACTAGTTTCTATTCTGTCCACGTAATACACTAGTGTCTATACCAGTCCATGTAGTACACTTGTGTCTATACCAGTCCATGTAGTACACTAGTGTCTATACCAGTCCACGTAGAACACTAGTGTCTATACTAGTCCACATAGTACACTAGTGTCTATACCAGTCCACGTAGTACACTAGTGTCTATAATAGTCCATGTAGTACACTAGTGTCTATACTAGTCCACGTAGTACACTAGTGTCTATACCAGTCCATGTAGTACACTAGTGTCTATAATAGTCCATGTAGTACACTAGTGTCTATACCAGTCCATGTAGTACACTAGTGTCTATACCAGTCCACGTAGAACACTAGTGTCTATACTAGTCCACATAGTACACTAGTGTCTATACCAGTCCACGTAGTACACTAGTGTCTATACTAGTCCACGTAGTACACTAGTGTCTATACCAGTCCACGTAGTACACTAGTGTCTATACTAGTCCACGTAGTACACTAGTGTCTATACCAGTCCACATTGTACTCTAGTGTCTATACTAATCCACGTTGTACACTAGTGTCTATACTAATCCACGTTGTACACTAGCGTCTATACCAGTCCACATTGTACTCTAGTGTCTATACTAATCCACGTAGTACACTAGTGTCTATACCAGTCCACGTAGTACACTAGTGTCTATACTAGTCCACGTAGTACACTAGTGTCTATACCAGTCCACATTGTACACTAGTGTCTATACTAATCCAGGTAGTACACTAGTGTTTATACCAGTCCACGTAGTACACTAGTGTCTATACTAGTCCACGTAGTACACTAGTGTCTATACCAGTCCACATTGTACACTAGTGTCTATACTAATCCACGTAGAACACTAGTGTCTACACCAGTCCACGTAGTACACTAGTGTCTATACTAGTCCACGTAGTAAACTAGTGTCTATACCAGACCATGTAGTACATTAGTGTCTATACTAGTCCATGTAGTACACTAGTTTCTATACCAGACCACGTAGTACACTAGTGTCTATACTAGTCCACGTAGTAAACTAGTGTCTGTACCAGACCATGTAGTACATTAGTGTCTATACTAGTCCATGTAGTACACTAGTTTCTATACCAGACCACGTAGTACACTAGTGTGTATACCAGTCCACGGAGTACACTGTTGTGCATATCACTCAGAGCAGAAGAATATTTTTTATAGTGGTCCAGACAAGTCAACTGGTGTGGGGCTGTAGAACGGGAGCAACCCTACGTGATCTTCTGGAGCCAATGACTGTGTAGGCATACTTGTTGACTATGGAGCTGTGGAGCCTGACTAGATGGCTGTAGAACCTGAAGCTGAACTAGACCAGTGTGGCAAAGAAACAGGTGCCTGTTAAAGTTGACCAGATGACTCAGCACAGAGTGACTGAGGAGCCAGAAACAAATAGGCAGCAGATTCAGATCAGTTAATCAGAGGTGACCGAGGAAAAAAAGGTTAATGCAGATAGAAGAATAGAATAGAATTGTCCACCATAGTGGAAGTTTCCTTTAACTCTCATAAACAAAAATAAAAGCCTTCCTGCATGTACACTATGTACAATGCTTGGACTTCATCAATTACATTGGTTAAGGATCATTACAGCACTAGGAACAAATGAGTGCTTATATATAATTTGGTTAACAGACATATCCTGTAACACCATCCAGAGCTTATGGGCTTTAATTGAAAGAGTGTGGATGACTGCTGTCTTCTACACTGGCAGCACCTGAAGTACCGCAGCAGAGTACAGATTGTTTTCATGTCATTGTTTTCCTTCAGCTAATTGGGCCAGCTCTTCTGGCGGAATTCCAAGGCGTTCCTTGGCCAGCTGAGAAACATAGTCCCTCCAGCGTGTCCTGGGTCTTGCCTTGGGTCTCTTCCCAGTTGGACGTTCCCGGAAAACCTCACCAGGGAGGCGTCCAGGAGGCATCCTGACCAGAAACCCGAGCCACAACAACTGGCTCTTCTTGACGTGGAAGAGAAGCGAATCTACTCCGAGCCCCTCCCAGAGGACTGAGCTTCTCACCCTATCTCTAAGGGAGAGCCCACCCACTCAGCAGAGAAAACTCATTACAGCCGCTTGTATCCATGACCTCTTTATTTTCGGTCACAACCCAAAGCTCATGACCATAGGTGAGGGTAGGAACGTAGATCGAGCGGTAAATCGAGAGCTTCGCCTTCTGACTCAGCTCTCTCTTCACCACGACAGACCGCTACAACGCCCGCATCACAGCAGATGCAGCACCAATCCGCCTATCGATCTCACGCTCCAGTTTTCCCTCACTGTCGGTCTCACGCTACAGTTTTCCCTCACTTGTGAACAAGACCCAGAGATACTTAAACTCCTCCACTTGGGGCAGGACCTCATCCCTGACCCGGAGAAGGCATTCCACCCTTTTCTGACTCAAGACCATGGTCTCAGATTTAGAGGAGCTGATTCTCATCCCAGTTGCTTCACACTCGGCTGCGAACCGCTCCAGCGAAAGCTGAAGATCACGTTCTGATGAAGCCAACAGGACCACATCATCTGCAAAAAGCAGAGACCTGATCCTCAGGCCACCAAAACGGATGTCCTCCACACCTTGGCTGCACCTAGAAATCCTGTCCATAAAGGTTATGAACAGAGTCGGTGACAAAGGGCAGCCTTGGCGGAGTCCAACTCTCACTGGGAACGAGCCCGACTTACTGCTGGCAATGCGGACCAAGCTCTGACACCGGTCATACAGGGACCTAACAGCCTATATCAAATGGCCTGGTACCCCATACTCCTGAAGTACCCCCCACAGGGCCCCCGAGGGACACAGTTGAACACCTTCTTCAAACCCACAAACACATGTAGATTGGCTGAGTGAACTCCTACGTACCATCCAGGGCCCCCCAAAGGTATAGAGCTGGTCCAGTGTTCCACGGCCAGGATGAAAGTGTTGTTCTCCTGATAGTTTAATCGGAAAAGGGTGGCAGACAAAAAGTTTTAGTTCTATCAGAAAATATTACCAATACTATTGTGGTTGTGTTGCATGATTGTGTTGCGTGGTTCTGTTGCAAGGTTGTGTAGCATGGTTGTGTTGCATAGTTCTGTTGCATGGTTCTATTGCATAGTTGTGTTGCATTGTTGTGTTGCATAGTTGTGTTGCATTGTTGTGTTGCATAGTTCTGTTGCATAGTTGTTTTGTGTGGTTGAGTTGCATGGTTGTGTTGTGTGGTTGTGTTGCGTGGTTTTGTTGCGTGGTTGTGTTGTGTGGTTGTGTTGCATGGTTAAGTTGCATGCTTGTGTTTCGTGGTTGTGTTGCGTGGTTGTGTTGCGTGGTTGAGTTGTGTGGTTGTGTTGCATGGTTGTGTTGTGTGGTTGAGTTGCGTGGTTGTGTTGCGTGGTTCTGGTGCATAGTTATTTTGCGTGGTTGTGTTGCGTGGTTGTGTTGCGTGGTTGTGTTGCATAGTTCTGGTGCATAGTTGTTTTATGTGGTCGAGTTGCATGGTTGAGTTGCATAGTTGTGTTGCATGGTTGTATTGTGTGGTTGTGTTGCGTGGTTGTGTTGCATGTTTGTGTTGCATAGTTCTGGTGCATAGTTGTGTTGCATGGTTGTGTTGCGTGGTTGTGTTGTGTGGTTGTGTTGCATGGTTGTGTTGTGTGGTTGTGTTGCATAGTTCTGGTGCATAGTTGTGTTGCATGGTTGTGTTGTGTGGTTGAGTTGCGTGGTTGTGTTGCGAGGTTGAGTTGTGTGGTTGTGTTGCATGGTTGTGTTGTGTGGTTGTGTTGCGTGGTTGTGTTGCCTAGTTCTGGTGCATAGTTATTTTGCGTGGTTGTGTTGCATAGTTCTGGTGCATAGTTGTTTTATGTGGTCGAGTTGCATGGTTGTGTTGCGTGGTTGTGTGGTTGTGTTGCGTGGTTGTGTTGCATAGTTCTGGTGCATAGTTGTTTTATGTGGTCGAGTTGCATAGTTCTGGTGCATAGTTGTGTTGCATGGTTGTGTTGCGTGGTTGTGTTGTGTGGTTGTGTTGCATGGTTGTGTTGTGTGGTTGTGTTGCATAGTTCTGGTGCATAGTTGTGTTGCATGGTTGTGTTGTGTGGTTGAGTTGCGTGGTTGTGTTGCGAGGTTGAGTTGTGTGGTTGTGTTGCATGGTTGTGTTGTGTGGTTGTGTTGCGTGGTTGTGTTGCCTAGTTCTGGTGCATAGTTATTTTGCGTGGTTGTGTTGCATAGTTCTGGTGCATTGTTGTTTTATGTGGTCGAGTTGCATGGTTGTGTTGCGTGGTTGTGTGGTTGTGTTGCGTGGTTGTGTTGCATAGTTCTGGTGCATAGTTGTTTTATGTGGTCGAGTTGCATAGTTCTGGTGCATAGTTGTGTTGCATGGTTGTGTTGCGTGGTTGAGTTGCGTGGTTGAGTTGCATGGTTGAGTTGCGTGGTTTTGTTGCATGGTTTTGTTGCGTGGTTGTGTTGTGTGGTTGAGTTGTGTGGTTGTGTTGCATGGTTGAGTTGCGTGGTTTTGTTGCGTGGTTGTGTTGTGTGGTTGAGTTGCGTGGTTGTGTTGCATGGTTGAGTTGCGTGGTTGAGTTGCGTGGTTGAGTTGCGTGGTTGTGTTGCTTGGTTGTATTGCGTGGTTGTGTTGCGTGGTTGTATTGTGTGGTTGTGTTGTGTGGTTGTGTTGCGTGGTTGTGTTGCGTGGTTGTGTTGCGTGGTTGTATTGTGTGGTTGTGTTGTGTGGTTGTGTTGCGTGGTTTTGTTGCGTGGCTGTGTTGTGTGGTTGAGTTGCATGGTTGAGTTGCATGGTTGAGTTGCATGGTTGAGTTGCGAGGTTTTGTTGCGTGGTTGTGTTGCGTGGTTGTGTTGTGTGGTTGAGTTGCGTGGTTGTGTTGCATGGTTGAGTTGCGTGGTTGAGTTGCATGGTTGAGTTGCGTGGTTTTGTTGCGTGGTTGTGTTGTGTGGTTGAGTTGCGTGGTTGTGTTGCATGGTTGAGTTGCGTGGTTGAGTTGCGTGGTTGAGTTGCGTGGTTGTGTTGCTTGGTTGTATTGCGTGGTTGTGTTGCGTGGTTGTATTGTGTGGTTGTGTTGTGTGGTTGTGTTGCGTGGTTGTGTTGCGTGGTTGTGTTGCGTGGTTGTATTGTGTGGTTGTGTTGTGTGGTTGTGTTGCGTGGTTTTGTTGCGTGGCTGTGTTGTGTGGTTGAGTTGCGTGGTTGTGTTGCATGGTTGAGTTGCGTGGTTGTGTTGCTTGGTTGTGTTGCGTGGTTGTGTTGCGTGGTTGTATTGCGTGGTTGTGTTGCTTGGTTGTATTGCGTGGTTGTGTTGCGTGGTTGTATTGTGTGGTTGTGTTGTGTGGTTGTGTTGCGTGGTTGTGTTGCGTGGTTGTGTTGCGTGGTTGTATTGTGTGGTTGTGTTGCATGGTTGTATTGTGTGGTTGTGTTGTGTGGTTGTGTTGCGTGGTTGTATTGTGTGGTTGTGTTGCGTGGTTGTGTTGCGTGGTTGTGTTGCGTGGTTGTGTTGCGTGGTTGTATTGTGTGGTTGTGTTGCGTGGTTGTATTGTGTGGTTGTGTTGCGTGGTTGTGTTGCGTGGTTGTATTGTGTGGTTGTGTTGCGTGGTTGTATTGTGTGGTTGTGTTGTGTGGTTGTGTTGCGTGGTTGTATTGTGTGGTTGTGTTGCGTGGTTGTGTTGCGTGGTTGTGTTGCGTGGTTGTATTGTGTGGTTGTGTTGCGTGGTTGTATTGCGTGGTTGTGTTGCGTGGTTGTGTTGTGTGGTTGTATTGTGTGGTTGTGTTGCGTGGTTGTGTTGTGTGGTTGTATTGTGTGGTTGTGTTGCGTGGTTGTGTTGCGTGGTTGTGTTGCGTGGTTGTGTTGC